>NC_056736.1:255928946-256196446 GCF_019279795.1 Protopterus annectens | reverse complement strand
CCTAATCTCCATCCCGAGTTTTCTGAGCTCGATATCATGAATGTCTTCTAGTCTGACGTGTTTCCCTGTGGTTTTTGGTTTTATGATGAATGTTGTTTATGCACATAAGTATACTTACCTTGCAACTCATGACCTTCTGGATCCTTACTATCCTGGATTTAGAAAATAATGCACCAGTGATACTACCTTTATATGGAGAGTTAATGGCCTCCTTATGGCAAAGAGTCAGCTGTCATAATTGATTCTTGTACTCCTTGAGGTGTTGTTGGTATCTGATAGAGAGATCACAGTATCTTCTTTGAGAATGCTTGGTCTAACTGTGGTTTAATGTCATCTGTGCTTGACCATCTCCCTCGTACCTGTTAGGTAACATTCAACAAATGGTTTCTAGTATTAATTCATTCATGAGCTGCACACTAACTTCTGAGGTATCCCAGGACACAGTTTTGCCTCCAGTTATGTTTGTGGTATATGTACTGCCACTGAGAGATATTATTCAACGTACAGGTATATATTACTTGCTGTATGTTAATCAATATTCAGCAGCACCTTTACATTTTTCTCAACCTTTTATCCTTTTTATTTGAATGGAAGACAGAATGCCATCCTTTAATGCATGGACACTAGTCATCTAAACCTGAGCATAGCAAACACTGAGGCCATCTTTCATCCAGCATGTGTTCATTTACTGTATTTTCTCCTCTGATTTTATACAGGAAAATAGATTAGAATTTACCTTTTGAGTTTGTAGTATGGAAGTGATTCTTCATGGCATGGTGACACACAAAGAGCATATGTTGATGGTTGTCGACAGGTTAATTTCATTTTAAGAATATTGCCTGGATGATAATCCTGATCTTTGGATCCTGTAGTGGTGATTTTTGCACTTTTGTTATCATGTCTGGATTATGGTGCCACACTTTATCTTGGGCTTAGAAATGGCAGTTTGGCCTGGTCTGCAGTACATACAGAATTTTACTGCCAGGCTTTTAATTAGTGTTTCATATAACAGTTATATTAGTCCTGCACTACAGGATCTGTACTTATTACTAGTTGTAGCCAGATTAGATTTTAAAAACCTTATTTTGACCTTCCATGCCCTGCACAACCTGGGATTTAAACTGGTCCTGTCTGAACAGTGGAACTGATGGACTGGTCACCAAAGCCGCCTTTGTTTCCATGGCAGCAACTCTGGCTAGCTTGAGCTGTTCCTCATCCCATAATGCTTCAAGTTATAGCTGATTCTCCATATCTTGTTTCTGCCATTGAGACCTTCAATAACTTCACTTAGTTCAAGCTTTCTGAGAGAAATTTCTGTCATATTTTGGGATAGATAAGTGATTTTTCTATATATGTTTGTCTCTTAAAGTTAGATTAACAGCTGTTTGTTGTTAGCAGATGTTCATTCATAAATCACTGCTGTAGTCGCCTAAGCTATGTGAGGTGCATATCATAGCTGGCCATTCTTCCAAACCCTTGGATTCCCCCAACCTGTGCCTAGCCTGCTGGTCATATGAGCACCAAGTGGAGAAAACAAGCAGGCTGGCCACCAAAAGCTTCAGTACTTTCTTGCCAACCTTAGATTGTACTCCTTTTTTGTGCTTCAGAGGACTGACGGTCAGCTTACAGTATTTCATTGCTGAGCAAATAAGTCCCCTTTGGGGAAGACCTTCCACTGTATATTATTTTCTTTGAAAAATGTGATGATTTCTGTGAGACTCATTATTGTTTATGGGAAGTGTGTGTTTTATGGGACTGTCTCCAGCCAGGCTGGGCTGAGAGACTGCTTACCTTCTATGTTTAACTCCACTGCTATTTTAAGCACTTTTTGTGGAAAAGGTTGTGCTTAGTTTTTGGGATTTACTGCATTTTGTAGGGGACAAATATGTTTTGGGAGTGTCATTATATATTTTGCTTGTGAACTACTTTTGTCAACTTAGCTGTCACTGATTTGCTTTAGCTGCGCTCAACAGGAATCAGGCTCCTTTTTCATCAGAACCATGGAACAGTATACCAGTCCCATGGCCCTACCTTCCTCGGGACCCAAGTAAAAGAAAACTTTAAGGGAGCCCTTGCCAACACAATGGTTTCAGTATGTGCCTTAACCACTCATGGGTGACTCTGATGTCACCATTACAGGTACCTCAGACCATTCATTTTGTTCTCCGGATCCCTATGGTGTAGTCAATTCAGCCACCATGGACCTAAGGGTCAGCCACATCTTCTGTGGCTGTTCAGGTGCCCTTGGTAGTTATAGAAGAGCAGTGTTGCTGGTCTTTGAGAAGGGAGCAGGAAATGCATCCCTGCATAGCTGGACTAAGAGACCCATCAGTCTCCTTCTAGGGATGACCCTAAAAAAAAGAGACAGAAGGTTAAACATTTTTCTTCCTCAGACTGTTTTTCTGTAGACAAGGGAGACTTTATTGGCTTGGCTGAAGGTTTATTGCAGGCATTAAAACCTCTAAAGGGTGACTAGATAAGGAGGTTTTGTTTGGCCATTGTGCTTCTCAGGCACTCACTTTTATGAAGGAAGGAAATTGAGGGGGTTACTCATATTTTTCAGACCTCCTCTAAGTTTGCTAAAACCTTTGCTACAAACTGAAATTCCTTTTTAAATAGCAACATAAATAATCGCAATAGGCTACTAACAAGAAAAAAGTGGCAGAAGGATTCAAAGAAGGAGAGAACTTTCCAGAAAAAGGGACAGTCCAGTAACTTGGAATGACTATTGCAACATTGCTCCCACCCCTCCCATCCCTGCCGCCACCTTAACCCTGTCCCAGAGCATCACTATTCATCTTTCTGTTTTGCATGAAATCAGACTCCCCTGCTTCCCCCAGTCATCAACCAAATAATTTCTCCGGGTGTCATAGAAGCAGATCTCCAGCTCAATGGTGAAAAAGTTTTTATTCAAGATTTTTTTCTGGTGTCAAAGAAGGATCCCACTTAGAGAGCAATTCTGGATCTTTCCTTTCTCAACCTGTTTGTGAAAGTTCCAAAGTTCAAAATGCTGTCCCTATATACCTTATTGCTTCTTATTCCTCCTATAAGTTTTTTGATAACAGTAGACTTGAAAAATGGTTAGCATCATGTTCCTATTGCCACAAATTTCAAACAATTTCTAAGGTTTTTCTGTGTCTGGATTACACTGTCAGTTCTCTGCATTACCTTTTGGTTTATCTTCTACTCCAAGGGGGTTTAAAAAGTGTCTAGCTCTTGAGATAGCTCACTGTAGTTGGCAAAGCATTCACATTTTTCCTTATTTAGGTGACATTTATATTTGCAGAGTGTTTCTCAGAGTGTCAGAGGTCCCCTACATTGGTAAGAAATCTTCTCAATCTGGAATTCCAGGTTATCATTTAAAACCTCTTATTATCTTCTCCTCACATGATAATGTTCCTAGGGTGCGTTCTTGATACCTCCATGCAAAAGACATTCCTACCTCAGGAAAAAACGGAGACCTGTATCAGGAACTGTTCTTGAGCTTCTCCATTCAGTTTCAGACTTCTTTAAGAGAATATTTTCAGATTCTAGGACGCATGGCTTCTATAGGGTTGGGGATTGGCTTAATGGTTAGTGTTCATCTTACAGACACAAGGTACAGTGTTTGATTCTCACATTTGAGGGATGCATGAGTAGGCTTATAAAGACCCCAGTGGTTATTAACCTAGTATACACCTATGAACCTATGATTTTCATGATTCCCTATGCCAGATTAGATACCTGTAAACAGAATGGTCCCGACTTCTTCATCCCCTTACATTTCAGATTCTTGTGTTGGGCTTTATGAAATGTGAGTTGCTTTAGCTGAGAGATCAGATCTTGAATCCAGGTGCCCCCTTTACTCTGACAACGCATGTACAATCTGTAACAACTGATGTATCTGATTTTGTTTGGGGAGATGTGTATAAGGAAGTGTGAAAATGCAAGGTTTATGAAACAAATAACACAAGTCAAAGCAGATCAGTGTCAAAGAGATTTTAGCTGTTATTCATGCTCTCAGTTTTTTTGCATCATTCATGATGTCAGTTTTCTGCATCATCTCTGGTCTTCAGGGCCACATCAAGTGATCAGTCACAGGCAGCACCAGAGTGATGTGATGCATAAACAAACAGAGGGGTAACCAGATCTTATCACCTTTGCAGGCTGGCTGTGCTAGCTTGGGCAGTAATATTTCGGCAGTTTTTAACTCTTCATGCTTCTTAAATTCAGTCAAAGCATGAATGGAAATTAAACAAGGGGGTCTTCGAGGAATTGATCCAGTTGTGGGGATTTCCTCAGGTATATTTGTTTGTTTCTTTCAAAATAGACAACTGAAGAAATTCTGCTTCAGGATTCCTTATAAGGAGGCCTGGAGATGCTTTTTCATTCCCTTGGACTGGAATGTGCCTGTATGCTTTTCCACCCTTTCCACTGATATCAAGGGTCATTTTGAAGATACAAAGGGACTTTGCAAGAATCATTGTGATGACTCTTTTCTGGCCCGGGCAATAGTGGTTCTCCCTTTTTATGGAATTGGCCAAAGGCAATTGCTACAAGTTTCTTACACAATGGCTGTATTCATGCAAGACAAGAGGTGTTTGGTACATCCCAACCTCAAGCAACTACAGCTGGCTGCCTGGGTGATTCAGTTGTAATACCCTTTAGGCGCTTTTTTTTCTGAGGGCATGCAGTAGATGTCAAAGGAGGCAAATAAAACCTCCTCCTAGAAAATCTTATATTGGTAAATGGAAAAGATTTGGTACTTGGTGCTGTACTAAGAACAAGAACCCATTCAGGATTTCTCTACCACTGGTTTTGCAATATTTGGCCTTTTATATTCTTCTGTGTATGTTCATCTCCTGGGCATTTTGGAATGTCTGCACATGGTTCCTCCTCTTTTACAACAGAATTTGGTCAAGCTTTTCTTGAAAAGGGTTTTATATATGTTCCCATCTAGAAAATTGATGACACATACAACTTTTGTTTTGGAAGAGTAAACTTTAGTTCCTTTTGAATTAGCTCACCAGGCTGATTTACAGTTCATGAGTTGGAAAACATTGTTTCTGTTTGCCTTGACATTAGCAAGAAGTGTATCTGAGCTGTAAGCTGTTATGATGGATTAACCCTATTTGATATTCCATATAAAAGGGTTTATTTGAGAACATATCCCTGAGTCACACCTAAAGTAGTTTTAGAGTTTACATTAAACCAAACCATCCATCTCTATATCTTCTTTCCAGAACATGAAAACCAAAGTGAAAGAATTTGTAATAGTGGACATGCATATGCAGCTTAACAGAACATAACCTTTCAGGAAAGCTGAACAGCTGTTTATTTTCTGTTAATGGAAGAGACAAGGGCAGCTCATGCCAAAGCAGACTGTTTCAAGGATTTTGTCCCTTGCTGTTTCTTTTTGTTATTCCCACCATAATAAGACACTTTCACACTGGGACAAGGCTAGTTCTATGAGGACCTTGGTTTCTTCTTTGGCTTTTTGAAAAGGGGTGGACTATAGAAGCATTCTAGAGGTAGTTACTCAGTTCTATATGCATACTTTTACAAAATACTATAAACTAGATTTCCTTTTCAGGGCTAGAACAGGCTGTGCTAGGACCGTGTTTCAGGAGAATCCTGGACTCGTTCTTCCTCCTTCTCCCAATCTGTGTAAGGTCAGGTACTCTACCCATATAGCTTAAGCCACTGCAATGATTTATGAATGAGGACATACACCCAAATCCTGGACCAAATACTTCCTCTAGTCCCAATCTACCTGTCACAAGCAATAAAACCAACCATAATAAAAGACTTTCGGCTTTTCCTGGTTAGGGGTCGCCACAGCGGAACTCCTGTCCGCTCATGATTGGCAGTGGATTTTTACAGTGCCGAGTTGCCAGCCTGATGCCCAACCTTCAAAGAAGGCACGCCCATTCAGCTCCCACCTACCTGCATGTCTTTAACATAACTCGACCGCGGGGAGGACATGAAGACTCTGGACAGAAGGCGCTCCAGCTGAGAATCGAACAGGAGAACCTCTTGCTGTGAGGTGACAATGCTAACCACTGCACCACCGTGGCTTAATAAAACCAACTAATAAAAGCAACCATAAATACCTCAAATTCTTCACCATCAATACCCAAAGTCTAAGAAATAAAATTGCCCACTTTCATGCTTGGTTAAACTACAATCTACCCGACATTGTAACCATCTCAGAAACCTGGCTAAAACCTCATATTTGTGACTCCGAAATCCTCCCTCCTGGATTCCAGTCCCTCAGACATGATCGCTTAAATAGAAAAGGGGGTGGGGTAGCCTTAATCTACTCTAACCTGCTCTCCATCACTCCCTACCCCAATCCTATCCCTCCATTCAACAATGCAGAACTAGTAATAGGTCTACTAAAAATAAATAGCCACAAAAGCATTTATATCATTGCCCTCTACATACCCCCTGGTAATAACACCACTACTCTTGAAGAAATTCTCCTTTGGAACTCTACCTATATTAAGCTAGAGACCTTCATACTTGGAGATATAAATATCAGTTGGAATAAAATCAACAACTCTAATCCCACCATATCCATCAATCTATTTAACTATACCCAACTAACTAACTCCATCACCAGACCCAACAAAACAAACCCCCCAGGTACCACACTAGACTGGATCCTAGTATCCCATCCTAATAAAGTCTTAAACTCTGGCATTATACCTGACCCTATAGGAGACCACTTGCCAGCTTTCATACACCGAGCTACCCACTCCTCTCCTCACCTACACCAGTATATTCACACACATAACCTCACAAACTTTAACCGCACTAATTTCTCTGACTCCCTAAAACAAACAAACTGGAACCCCCTAAAAACTCTTCCACTAGACAATGCCGTAGAATTTTTCAACTCAACCTTCTTAAATGTCCTCAACTCCCTAGCTCCACCAAGAACAAAAAGAGTAAAAACCAAGACCGCCCCATGGCTAACCAAAGATACCAAAAAACTTATGCTACAAAGAGATAAATCCTGGAAAACATACCATCAAAACAAGTAGCCAGAAACTTTTCTTAAATATAAACAACTCCGCAACCTCACTAAAAAAACAAATCATCAGAGACAAAAAGTCCTGCTGTATCAAACTCCAGTCTAACCAATCAAAAAACCCTAAACATTTCTGGAATTCCATTAATTCTCTTCTCAACCCAGGTGCTAAAAACAACCCCTGCCCTAACACCAGCAAATCTGATCCTAAAATAGCCTCTCTATTCAACTCCTTCTTCACCAACTCCATAGCAGAACTGACCAAGGCCTTCCCTATCAATAACCCTTCCCCTCAACCTAGCCAATCTTCCTCATCCCCTACATCACCCTCTGCCCCCAATCCTCCCCTTAAACCCATCTCAACCTCACACATAAAAAAATTACTCTCTAAATTAAAACCATGCTCCAGTGCCCCTGACAATATCCCATCTTCCTTCCTAAAAATAGCCACAGATGGTATCGCTCTCCCCATTAGCATTTTGATCAATAGATCCATGCAGGAATCTTATGTGCCCAAATTATGGTGTGCTGCCTTTATTCTACCTCTCCATAAATGAGGCAAAAACAATAGCATCTCTAACTACCGCCCCATATCTACCCTCTCCCCAATTTCAAAACTTCGGGAAAAATGCATCCACCTTCAGCTTATGCCATTCCTAGCCAATCACCAACTAATCACTCCAACCCAACATGGCTTCTGACCTGGCCATAGTACTATCACTGCCCTTCTCTCCTTCTTAGACATAATAAATCTTGCCCTTGACTCTGGAAAAATAGTATCAATAGTTCTACAAGATCTGTCTAAGGCATTCAATACCATCTCCCACACCCATCTCTTGAACCATCTTTCTAACGTTAATCTCTTCCAGAATAACATATCCTGGTTCTCAAGCTACCTCTCTGACAGGTCTCAAGCTGTGAAATGGGGGAAAGGCATCTCAACCTTCCTTCCTACCCCCACTGGGGTACCCCAATCCATACTCGGTCCAATGCTATTCAACATCTTTATTAATGATTTCCACAAAGCCCTACCCAACACCAAAATTGTACAATATGCAGATGATTCAACTTTAGTCGGCTGCACCTCCAACCTCTCAGAGATTCAAACAGTGACTCAAACTGCTTTCTCCACCACTGAAAACTGGATGCTCCAAAACCACCTCTTGCTAAATGCCAACAAATCCAAAATACTATTATTCTCTCCCTGAACAGCTTCCCCTCTTGATAAAAACTCGTTCCAAATTATTAGCCAAAACAACTCTACTATAGAGGTTGTTCCCTTTGCTAAACTACTTGTGGTTACTATTGATAAACACCTAAAATTCGACATTCATATCGAGCAAAACATTAAGAAAACCCATATAAAACTTGGTATGCTATACAGAAACATCCAGATCTGAAGTAGGCAGACTTCATTCGTCTGCAACCTGTGGGTATCGGATCCGACCTCGGATCCGAGCCGGCAGTTCAAAAGCTTAGGCTCCGAGCTCCTAGCTCCTCCCTCTTACCCATAACCCCTTGCCAAGCCCTGACTGACCCCAGATTTCGTTTGCCGCTTTTCAAGTAGCTACGGAATTCCAGAGCTCCTGGCGTTGGTGAAGATAAGAACTAAATTTTTGACTAAAAAAAGTTTTAAAATCTTTATTTTCTTTCTTGATATAGTTAGTGTTGAGTGTGTTTAGGCTTTCCTCTCTCTTTTAGTTAATTTTCTCGGGTTTTGCGTAGTTTGTTTGTGTGTGTTCTGTGTTAGGCCTTAGGGTTGCGATGTCTGAAGCCCATAAGGCTGTGTTCTCGAAATGTGCAGTGTGGCCATAAGCTTTCCCCAGCGGATGGCCACACTTGGGGTTGAACACCTGTCATCTGGTTGTACCATTTGTGCAGGGTTCAACCCCGGCTTTGAGGGAGCGGAGGTCGGTTGGTGCTGGCGGGTCTTTACCTCCAGATACCGCCGGCCTCTGCCCTTCCACTCAGCAACCTGTTGCTGTGAGTTCTCCCTCCAGCTGGGACTCAACCTCCCTCTAAGTTGCCGGAGGAAGGAATCCTCTAAGGAAAGACAGAAGGAGAGGCACAGGAGAGGCACCACAAGCGAGCCGAAACTTCCAGTTCGGCTCCTCCATCTAAGCGGGCCTCCCTGTGCCTTCTAGCTTTCCTCCTCCTCGGCTCCACTCCCCTCGGTTCTCTCCTGGACCCGAGGAGGAGGAGGCTAGCCCTTCCAGGAGGTCTCCGAGGCGGCTCTCTAGGTCTGCTTGGTGGCCTCCACTAGGTCAACATTTTCTATGAGTGAAGCTGATATGGACCGGATGATGAGGAAATTCATCCAGGCCCAAATGCAAATGGGAGTGCTCCTAGCCCCCCCCATCCGGGAGGGGCTTCCCCTTTTCGCCCCTTGGCTCCTTCTCCGACCCATACCACGGGTTCGGAGCTGTCGGCGCCGGGCAGATTTGGATCCGGGGTGGGTCGGATCCGATGGGTCGGCGCACCTCGGATCCGTCCCATCCCTTGAGTGCTTGGTGCCGGACCCGACCTCTCGAGCCGAGGGCCGAGCCTCGGATCGAGGGAGCTGGTGTGTCTTCGGCTCCGTCCAGGTCGGAGCGCACCGGCCTCTCGGATCCGACGGTTTCGGCTCCGACTCCGATCCGTGCGTCGGATCCGAGTGGGGGTCGGCTCTCGGGGCTTAGAGAAGCTGGCTCCCCCTCGGCTTTCGACGTTGTGGAAAGGGCACTGTCGAGGACATCCGGACCCCCGGTCCCTGCCACGGCTCCTTCCCGCACTCCATTGCAATTGGGCCAGGCCCCCACCAGCCGGTCCCAGGGACAGCCCGCCTTGATGTCCCAAGTGGTTCCCTTGGAACATCCAACTGCTGAAGAGTACTCCTCGGACAGCCCCCCCGATGAAGTACCTCGGGCGTAAGTGTAAGAGGAGGCACATGGACTCCCTGAGTCCGTCACTGAAGACACAGACTTGGATGAAGGGAAGGCTCCCTAGGTCACCCCCTGAGGACGTCTCATTTGGAGACATCATGGAGATGTTAAGGATCAGGGGGGGGTGGTCTGCCCCCAAGGCTTCTTCGGACGAGTCTGTGTTCTTGGAGGCATTCGAGGCGGCCTTCTACCTCTTGGGTGTCCCTCCTGCTGACCCCTGGTGGATCTTATTTCCATCAGGGCGTGGAAGGATCCGGACACCATTGAGCCTATCCTAAGCGCCCGGACCGCATTCTGTCCCTCCGTCGGACCGCACCACTGGAGTAAGGGTCCCCAGTAGATGCCATGATGATGGCTGCAGCCACGAAGAGGGAATTGGCCCAGGAGAGTCCCTCCGCATCCTCCGGGCAAGGAGTCCCGTTCGATGGATCGCATTGGGAAGCGAGTTTTAGTTCGGCAACTTTCTCTTTGAGAGCTGAACTACATGGCACATGTCATTAGGATGCAGCGGGATCTGATTAAAGAATACGCTGCATCTCCCCCGGAGTCCATCTCGAGTGAGGATAAACAGGTTTACTCCACCCGAATGGCCACTCTCAGATCAGTTTCCAATACATCTATACGGCTACTTTCTCATGCTACTGAGGGAGCCGCTAGAGCCAGCGGAGCAGGCCTAGTCATGAGGCGACAGGCCTGGCTCCGCCATTGTGATTTTGCTGAGCCCTTCAAGGCGACCTTCGCGACTGCCCCCTTCGATGGTTCTGCCTTGTTTGGCAAGACTGTTCGCGAGACATTAGTCCAGAGCGAAAAGGACGGGAAGACGCTGTCTGCCGTCGGAGTCCGCTTCTCAGGGCCCCAGACGTCGTTCTCTAAGAACCAAAAGGGACAGAAGAAGATGTGGTTCGGGAAGTCGCAGGACTCCCAACCTGCTGCGGACAACCAGTCCTTCCGTAGCAGAGGAGGACGGGAGGTCGTGCTAGAGGCAGGGGGCTCCTGGCAACTTTGGGTCCAGAGAACCTTTCTCTGATAGACCCACGCAGCAGCCCTGAAGGGTTGCCCGGCTGTCCGTCTCTGGAGGCAGTCGGGCGGTTTTCGAGGCACCTGACTTCTTGGGAGTCCATAACAACAGACAGTTGGGTGCTTGAGTCATATCCAGAGGATATTCAATTCCCTATTCAAGGTTCCCAAATCTCGCAGCCTCCCAGATGTTCCACCCGACCAAAGGGAGGCAGCTGTCGAAATCGAACAGCTGCTACAAAAAAGAGCCATCCAGCCGTCCCCGAGATCAAACCGGATTAGGGTTTTACTCCAGGTTTTTGGTGCCAAAGAAGATGGGGACTTAAGACCAATCTTAGACCTTTCCCAGCTGAACCTGTCAGTAACCAAACAAAAGTTCGGATGGTCACCCTGCAATCTATACTTCCCTCTTGAGGGAGAACGACTGGATGTGCTCCATAGACCTCAAGGACGCGTACTACCACATTCGGATGGACAGACAATCCAGGAGGTTTCTTCGCTTCGGCTGGGAGCCAGTCATTACCAGTTCAGGGTCCTCCCTTTGGTCTCACCTCAGCCCCCAGGGTGTTCACCAAGGTGCTAGCGGTGGTAGCGGCCCACCTGAGGCTCCAGGGATTAGAGGTCTTTCCGAACCTGGACGACTGGCTCCTGACGGCATCATCAAGGCATCTTCTGTGCTCAGCCAGGGATTACTTTCTTCAACTAGCACCAAGGCTGGGCATCACGATAAACTGGGAGAAATCTTTTCTGAACCCCACACAAGTTATAGATTTCATAGGAGGAAGACTAGACACCAGATCAATGCGAGCCTTCCTCACCCCAGACCGTATTGCCAGCCTGAAGTGTCATGTGACAGCGATCCTGCAACCATCTCCAACTGCAGCTTCGGTCCTGAGGGCCCTAGGTTCTATGGCGGCAGCTATTCCGCTTCTCATTCATGCCCGTGTTCGCATGCGGGTTCTTCAATGGACCCTTCAAGTTCAGTGGTCCCCTCTTTGTTCTTCTCTAAACGCTCGATTGCGGTCAGCAGAGCGTGCAGGGACTCCCTTCTTTGGTGGCTTCTTTCTCCAGAGCCCTGGCAGGAGACCTTTGCTGCATTTCCCGAGCCGCAGTGGCCACGGACGCTTCTTGCCTCAGGTGGGGGCATTCATGGAAAGATTGTCCAAGGCACGTGGAATCCCACAGAGACGTCATTGCATATAAATGTCCTGGAAATGAGGGCGGTGCTCCTAGCGTTGCAAGCACTTCACCACGTTCTTCCTTCAGGGACTATTGCGATTCAGACAGACAACATGTCAGTAGTCTGGTATATCAACAAACAGGGAGGAACCAGGTCTTACCCCCTTTGTCGAGAGGCCATGAGAGTCTGGGAATGGGCAATTTCCACCAAACGCTTTCTGGTAGCAACGCACATTCCGGGAAAGTCCAACATCCTTGCGGACAAGCTCAGTCGCACCATCCTTTCTCCACATGAGTGGTCTCTCAATCCTCAAGTAGCGAAGAAGATTTTTGCCGTTTGGGGCAACCCTGTTGCGATCTTTTGCCTCTCCCTCAAACGCCAAATCGACAATTTCTTCGCTCTGCTTCCCCACCAGGGAGTTCGAGAGATGCTCTGGTGCATGCTTGGCCTCCTGGTCTCCTTTATGCCTACCCTCCACTTCCTCTGATGCAGAGGCTTCTGCAGAAAGCCAACAGTTTGGGGAGCAGAATGATTCTCATTGCCCCATTCTGGCCTCGACAACCTTGGTTCCCCTTCGTATGGTCTCACAAAATCAATCCACCATGGATTCTGGATCCAATTCGGATCACATCTCTCACCCTCTGGGAATGTCAGTTCCCAATCTGCGGACCCTGAAGTTGACAGCTTGGCTGCTCCAGTTCCATCCTTAATTAGGACTCGCCTGAGCTGATCACCGGTCAAGGCCATTTTAGTGGCAGCTCATAAACCTTCCACCAGGCAGGTTTATCGGAGTAAATGGAAGAGATTCTCTATATGGGCAGTACAGAGAACTTTGGATCCTTTCTCGGCACCTATGTCAGCGGTGCTGGATTTTCTAACAGACCTCTTTCATCAAGGGGCTAGTTCTTCCACGATTAAGGTACAATTGGCAGCTATCTCGCATTATCACATTGGTCATGACACAGCTCCCCTTATGACGGAATTATGCAAAACATTTCTCAAAGGAGTTTTTGTTGAGGCCTCCAGTCAAGGAGGTTGTACCACCCTGGGACTTGTCTTTAGTCCTGCAAGCCCTTACTGCTCCTCCCTTCGAGCCTGCAGCTTCTACTGATTTAAAGTACCTTTCCTGGAAGACTGCCTTCCTGGTAGCTATCACTTCAGCCAGAAGAGTGTCTGAGCTTCAGGCTCTGTCGTCAAACCGCCTTACCTTTCTTTCTTCCCTGATAGGGTGTGCCTCAGGACCAATCCTTCTTTTCTTCCGAAGGTCTCTTCTGAATCCAATATTAACCAGTCAATCAATTTACCTGTGTTTTTCCCAAGTACTCAAACAAAGGAGAATACAAATTGCATTCCTTGGATGTTCATAGACAATTACGTTTTTATATTAACAGAACAGCTGGCCACAGGAAATCAGATCAGCTGTTCGTCTCCTTTGCTAAATTTGCTCTGGGTAAAGCAGTATCTAAAGTCACACTATCTAAGTGGATTGCTAATTGTATTTTGCAGGCATATGACACTTCAGGCAGACCTGCTCCTCAGAGGGTTACGGCTCATTCTACTAGGGCAGTTTCCACGTCAGCCGCCTTTAAGTCCCGTGTATCATTGGATGATATCTGCGCGGCAGCTACTTGGGCCTCGCCTCATACTTTTATTTCTCATTACAAGGTGGATGTTGTTTCTAGAGGAAGAGCATCCTTTGGCTCAGCGGTGCTCCGGAACATCCTTCCATGACGGCCCAAGATTCAGGTAGCTAGGGACTCTGTCCCACAGGTTGCAGACGAATGAAGTCTGCCTACTTCAGATTTAGAAGTTATGTACTCACCATAACGTTCCATCTGAGTAGGTGACTTCATTCGGATGCAACCATCCCCCCCTCCATCCCCCTGACCTTTATAGAGCGAGTATTTATGCTTTCTTAGTGTACTGTTGTCAGTATTTTGAGGCAAACTCAATCTGAGGTCAGTCAGGGCTTGGCAAGGGGTTATGGGTAAGAGGGAGGAGCTAGGAGCTCGGAGCCTAAGCTTTTGAATTGCCGGCTCGGATCCGAGGTCGGATCCGATACCCACAGGTTGCATCCGAATGAAGTCACCTACTCAGATGGAACGTTATGGTGAGTACATAACTTCTAGTTTCTCTCTCCTTCCACCAAACAGACTCTCACCACTACCTATCTACTCCCCTCACTAATGTATGGTGCTCCTGTACTAAAAAACTTATCTGCCTCTCTCTCTCTCCTCCAAATTGGAAGTCTGTTATAATCAGATTTTTAAATCAGATTTCTAAATTTGCAACCAAAGCCAAATTCTCCTCCCATCATTGTACTGCCCTTCATTTGTTAAATTGGCTTGAACTCTCCAACCATCTAGACTATCTCCAAATTACTACAGCCCACAGACTAATTTTTCAACCTACTAAGTGTCCAGCACTAACCAACATCCTTCAACCTTACACCCCTCAGAGAACTCTAAAGATCTACTCACCAAAACCTAATCACTGTCCACAAACCCAACCATCCTGCTGGTCAGCTTCTTCTATCCTTTTCCTTAGCTAAAAAATGGAATTTTCTTCCTTCATCTCTAAGGACTTGTGAAAACTTTGAAAACTTTAAAACTTAGCTACATTCCTACCTTTCCTCTAACAGGAAATGCAACTGCACTCTCCCCACCTAGCTTAATAATCAATCCACCCCTTAAACTCATGACTAATTCTAAGTACAAGCAAACCTAACATAAATGTACATATTGTAAATAACATAACTGTACATAATATAAATAACCCATCTCACCTTTTATTTTCTCTCTTTTCCTTCTAAGTCTTTATTCTCCCTCTCAATTAAGTTACTACAGCCATCCTAAAAATTTAGATACTATGTAACCAAAGAATTTATTCCTGTTCTCTAGCATGAAATGAAATTGTAATTGTGTCTTCTTTACTATGATTGTATATGTAACTAAACTATGTAATGCGGAGCTTTTCTTCCCGGGCCTCCACTGAAAACGGGCTCCCTGAGCCCAGTGGACCTCCCTGGTCATCAAACTGGAAATAAATAAATAAACATAGTGCATTTATGTAAGTAAACTGTCTCAAGTGTCAGATTATCTCTAGTAACCATGCTAACACAGTGCAGTACTATAGCAAAAATGTATTACTGTCTCAAAAAAAAATACTGTTGGCCAAATTAAGAAGTATGAATGAAGATTTTTTAAACACAGGAGACAGGGAGGGTAATGACAGGGGAAATAGTCCCGATTACTCAAAAAGAATAAAGTACCAGAGTGTATTGGAAAAGTGCAGTTGTGTAAATAAACTTACCGTAACAGTAGCTGTTGTGTTTTCAGACTGGTCATCTTGACTCAGACTGCACAATCCTTTGTTTGCTCCAGCCCAAGCACCGTTGAGACAGACCCTTTAAGCTATTTATCAGCCTTGTCCCACAGGATGGAGGACGTTACAAGCACTGATTTCCCAGGTCTGGGTTATCTTATCCACAGGAGAGCTCAGATGAGTCCCCTCAGAGCCCATTTAGGAAGAACTTGTGCAAGAAGAATCACATAGACTTTGCCTTGGAGTCCCATCCCCAGAAACAGATTACTGGGGGAGGGCTTCTCACCATTACCTTCCAGAGGACACCAAATTTGGTGAAATTTTACAAATGATGAGACAGAGAGGATCATGGCCCATTGACCCCTACCTCCCCCTTAGAAGAGGTCCTACAAGAAGCTTACAGTTCCTTGCCCTTTATGGTCTGGGTGGTACTCCTCATTGAACAAACTTATAGATATGTTGTGCTCCAAGGTATGGAGGGAGCTAGACATTGTGGAGCCTGTTCAACCTAAGCCTGAGAGAGTGCTATGGATATGATAGTTCATGCTGGAGCAAGTATCCCCTTGTTGATTGCATTGTAGTGTCAATGTCCACCAAACCTGAGGCTCCAGAGGATGCTCACTCTATCCATCCTACTAATAAGGATTCTAGGATGATGGATGGGTTTGGAACACGAGTATATGTGATAAGTACTTTTTCATTTTTTTAATTTATCCAAGTCATTTGGGTTTCTAATACCATGACGGGAATGGTCCCCATTCCTAAGTCAAAGTATGATTAAAGTTCATGAAATTAGCATTGTTTCAATCTTTGATGTCAGCCAGTATTGCTCTTCGCAGCACCCACAATGTGTCCAGTAATGACTCCTTCTACAGTTCGTATGGAGTTACATGTATTGGTAACATATCTAAATATGACTGTAAATTCTTTTTTATAAGACCTGTTGCTCCTACTACTATTGGAACTATCTAGGTATCTTTCTTCCATATTGTTCTCGTTTCTGCCTGCAGATCCTGATATTTTATGATTTTGTATCTCTCTGTATGCAAGACACTGTAGTCACTGGGTGTGGCAATTTCAATGATCAATGCTACTCTTGTCTTCTTTGCTTGGACCACTATATCCGGTTTTCTAGCATCTATCTTTTGAACTGTTGCTAATGGATGATCCCTTGTGATGTAGAATTCTTCATTTTCTATGATGCTTTGTGGCTCATGTTTCCAGTGTTTTTCGGCCACTTCAGTACCATAATGTTTGCACAATCCCAAGTGCAACAGTCTCGCCACATTATTATGCCTTTCAGTATACTGTTCTTCTGCCATTAATTTGTTGCAAACAGCAATGAGGTGTGCAACTGTTTCCAGTTTGTTTTTACAAAACCTACATTTGTCTGTTTCTCCCACATGTTCAATGGACTTTATAAACCAACGTGTACGCAGCCCACTATCTTGGGCCACCAGGGCCAATACAGGGTATTTCTGTCTCTTGTTGCCCTGTGCACTGGTGAGACATCTTAAATCATCAGGTTAGTGGCTGGTAATTTTTATCAAGACACAGTGAGAGACTTCTGGTAGGCAGTCATTGGCCAGCCTTGCTCAGGTCCATTTGAACTGCCGTCTCTGATACTGATATGTCACACTAAGGCCTCTTTTCAAAGATCTGTAAAGTACCATCGTTTAGGAGACTCTATTCAAGTTTTCACAGAGATACCATTTTTATTTTTTGCAAATTATTCTAATGGTTTATTCATTGTATTTTTAACTATTCTGAGCTTTTCCTGTTATTTGGCCTCTGTGCTTAGGCAAATAAATGTATACCACAGAAGAAAGGAGAGGTTGAAAGATAATATTAAAGGAACATTTTAAGTTCCTCAGAGGAACTGAAAGTTCGGGAGGCTAGCATCTTTAAGAGGAGTAGCTATACCCAAACATGAATGCACAATTTGTAAGGATGCATTTTTGTACAAAGAGACTTCTGGATGAATGGAATGGAATGGCCTTCCTGAATAATTTATGGATTCTAGACATATGCCATAGTTCGAATTTGCTTATCCTGTTATAAATTATACTTCTTTACCCCTTTTTCAATTATTTATGATATTCTCACAGTGCAGCTGTACTTTTTCTTGAGATACCTCACTTTTCTTTACCTTTTTTAACTGTATGACATGTATCTGTATCTCCATGGGGCTGCTAATGGACACCAAGTTAAGGAAAGAGTGAAGCCCTATGAACTGCAATGAACTTTAAAACACATCCCCCACTGTAGCTGAGAGTAGTTGCTTACCTCTTCTCTGCTGCCGTGTTGCACTGCTGAAAGGAAAACCCTTGCCTCTAAAAAAATCCTTTAGATAAATAACATGCTGCACTGCACACTACAGACACAAGCAAAATTACCTGCTGCATTTTTGAACTGTTTAAATTCCCTTTTACAAAGCATTATTTGTTAAACTTTGCCTCCCACTTGTAAGGTGTATGAGTATTCTGTTCTCTGATGCCCTCCCCCATTGGAAATTTACATTTGCTGAGTTCGTAGTGTAGGGCTAGAAGCTCCCGTTATGTGTTGAAATCCTTGTTTCACATAACTTTGAGAAGAGCAATGTCTACAGCTCTCTTAGTATAGGGTACTTAAATTTATTGTGCTAGACAACATAAATGCTGATTTACCTACCTGGTCTGAATCATGTGTCAGTGAGTCAGGAGTTCTTTGCTTGACCAGACTGATTGACTTCATCAGTGAAACTTGAGGTGATTCCCGCTTTGCTCCCCTTCCATTTCCAATTCCCCAGCTCTACCCCTAGACTCAAATAATTTTTACTTACCATCCTGTCAAAGGAAAACTGTAAAGGGAAACTATCCTATAGAGAAAAAAATCAGTTAATTTAGCATACATATAAATACAAAACAAGTGAAACAGCACAAGAGCTATCAAAAGATATTAATTTAATAGCCAGCGTAACATTATCCCTATGACTCAAGTGTACGCCTCTCCTTCCAGCTGCTTCACTCTACAGTAAGTGTATCAACCACATAGTATGTCTGACAATTGCTGCTGAAAAGTTAATATAGGTTCATAGGTTCATAGGTTGGTACTAGGCTATCGGCCCTAGGGCCTATACAAGCCTAGCCATATCAATTCCCTGGCTATTTCTTCCGGAATATTTACTTTCCTGGTCCCCTGTCTAGCAGGGTGACTGATGTGATCCCCGGTGTGAATTTCCTATCTCCCATCCAATCGTCAAGGTTCCTTTTGAAGAGGGCCAAAGAAGCGCTCAGCTTGACATGTATGGGCAGTCTATTCCAGAGTATGGGGAGTCTCTGGGTCAGGAACGTATCCCTCCTCCAGCATGTTTTGTTCATTGTGATGACCAGATTTAGATCCCTGGAGCATGTAGCTCTGAGGGATTGGGATTTCTTTAAGTGTAGCATGTCCAACAGCACTGGGTTTGACATGGCCTTGTATATTAAGCAGAGATCACCTCTGAATAGGCGATATGTGACAGAGTATAGCTGGAGTTTTTTTAGACGGTCAGCATAGGGCATCTGCTTTAGGCCTGTGATTCTTTTAGTGAGGTATTTCTGTGGTCTTTCCAGTTGTTGGAGATGTCTTGTGAGGTACATACCAAATGGAGCATTGTAGTCTATAATGGGTCTAATGAGGGATGAGTACAGTGGGACAATGACCTCCTTTTTATGGATGAAAAGCTCTTAGTGATGAGGTGTGCCACATAGAAGGATTTCCTGACTGTTGTGGCTATGTGGTTATCGAAAGTGAGACCACTGTCCACCTGCGTCCCTAAGTCCCTTATCACACTTTCGATGTTTAGTGCACTGCCATTTATGTGGTAATTCACGGGTACATGGTTTTTCCCAAAGGGGATGACTATACATTTCTTGGTATTGAGCTTGAGCCCATGGCTCTGGCACCAAGCATATGTTTCTGTAAGGCCGTTTTGTAGAATATCCACATCATTTGGGGATTCAATAATGGCTCCCAGTTTTCAGTCATCTGTGAACTTTGTTAGCTAGAGTCTCTTAGTGCTGGCCTGTACTTCAGAGAAGTAGATGCCAAACAAGAACGGTCCCAGGACTGAACCCTGAGGTACTCCGCTTGTCACTTGTCTGGAGCTGGATTTTGAGTATGCTACTTTTACAGAGTGGGTTCTGTCAGTAAGCCAGTTGGCAACCCATCGAGTGACGTAGGGATTAATGCCCAGCTTAGTAAGTTTATCTATGATTCCAGAGTGGGGGATGGTGTTGAAAGCCTTGGCGAGGTCCAGATAGGCTGTGTGAACCAGCTTACCCTCATCCACGGCTCTGGAGACTGATTTGAAAAAGTCAATCAGGTTGAGGAGACAAGATCGGCTCTTATGAAACCTAACTGGGTGGGGTCCAGTGTTTGAAGGTTGCCAATGTCTTTGTTTAAAAGTTCCATGATAATGCGTTCCATGGCTTTGCAGATCAGGCTCATCAGACTGATGGGACGATAGTTCCCAGGATCCAAGGTGGATTCCCCCTTGTGGAGTGGGATAACTGTAGCTGTGCACCACTCATTGGGCACGAAGCCTGAGGTGAGGCTGTGATTAAACATGACACTTATGTGAGGTGCCAGTTCATTTTGTAGTTCATGTAGTACACAGCCCGGGATGTTGTCTGGTCCCATGGATGCTGTATTCTTAGCTTTGGATAGTGCGTTTTTTACCTGTGTGGCCATGAGTACTGGAATTTGGCAATATTTTGGTATTGAGATGGGTCCTTTAGGGGGTGAGAGGGGGGGTGAAGTTGGCACTGCATTGATCTGCCCAGATATTGGCAATATCCTTGGGATCAGTATATTTAATGCCATTCTGTTGTAGCTCAGAACAGATCTGAGCCATGCCATTTAGATTCTTGACATAACTATAGAATGCCTTATGGTTGTCCTTAGAATCTTTGGCAATTTTGTTTTTGTAACTAGCTTTGGAGGATTTTATGATCACACTACCAATACAACTTGTACAGCTGAATTTTACCTCCAGTTGCAAAAGTTCAAAAGAAACAATACCTTCAGTTAAAATCTCTGGTAGCCAATTTCCAAGATTCAAACTAAACTTAATTGTTTTTCCTCACTTATGCATTAGTGCGTTCTGGACTGTAGTATTGAATCTGCTGGAGGGACACACCCCCACCCCTGCCCATACAGACAGGCCTTTTACTGTTGAAGGTGAAGCTAAGCTAACACTTTAGCATATTTACTTTAGCAGTGTAAACAATCCATGGAAAGACAATAAAAGCACATAACCATAACATTAAATGCTGTGACTCACGCCGGGTATTAAAGTTCAAAGACTTTGTCTTTGTATCCATAAACATTCTACCTCATTATTTTTTGCGGTAAACCATCTGTGGAGGGGAGTAACTGCATTCCATTGAAGTACCTGATTGGTCCTCTCCTCATCTCAGTTGTTTCTTCAGCTACTTTAGCATTATTTCAAGCCAAAGTCACTAGAATACCACATTTTGCAGTTAACCTAAGTGTATGTTAACAGCAATTTACCAGCTTGTGTTGCTGTCTTTAAAATTATCAGGATTTGTCTTACCTCCTGTTTTGCTGCAGTTTTACAGATAGTTTTCCTGGTACTTACTCCACCATGAGATGACCCAATCCATTCAGCCCTCACTAAACTCGGGCTTCACTACACTCCCCTTTCTTACCCCCAATTCCCACCCACTTCTACTACATTTACAAATATACCACACTTACTTAGCCTCCTCTACTCATCCTCCTGTCCTGTAACTAGCTTTCTATCCAGTCCTGAACTGATCTCTTTATGCCATCTCCACTCACTTCTGTTCTAAATTCCTTTTCAAATCTCACTCTGTTCCCTCCCCATCAAAACCTACCTATTCTCCACAGATTTTTGCAATACAAACCATGTTGTTTCCTTACTCTATCACCGTATTCATCCTCCCCCTTTCATTTCTAACATCACCACCAGTAGTAGTAATAATTAAGCACACCTCATCCATTACTTCATCCTAACATATCAGCCATTTTCCCACTAGCTATTCAAACATCTCTTCAAGCTTATTTCCCATAACTTCATTCTACTGTTGTAACCCCAAAATATTAAAAAATGTCAATCCCAGTGTTAAGGTGATGCTTCTATCCATGTCTGCTAAAAATGCCATAATAAATAATTTTTCTCCACCACACATCTGTGTTGTGACATCTACCCCAATCTGGGTCCCAGTCAAACCCCAAACCATAAAACACACTCTAAAAGTTTAAAAATAGTCACTCTAAACATTAGAAGCATATGCAACAAAAATCATAGATTTTCATGCCTGGATGACCTAACTAACACAACCCGGAAATCTTAGTCACAACAGAGACGTGGCTAAATCCTGAAATAAAAGATGCTAAAATACTGCCCCGTGGTTATAATATTATTAGGCTCAATAAAAAACATAAAAAAAGCAGGTGGAATAGCTTATAATCTTTCCAAATATGCTCACACTAACTCCCTATACAGGCACAATCCCTCCTTTTGAAAAGCAGAAATTCTATCTCATTCCTAAAACTTAATAGAGCCAAGAACATATGCATTGCTGTGCTATATACCCCTCGTCCCCAGGACAGAACATTCCAATACTTGAAAATATACTATCCTGGATAGCAGATACAATCACAAATGAAAGTATCCTCCTGGGTGATGTAAACATTGACTGACGGTCTTTACCTGCTAATTCACCGATCAACAGCATGAACGTCTTTGGATTCACTCAACTTGTTAATACGCCAACAAGATAGGGCAAAATAACTCCTAATAATCTATCCTGGATTGGATTCTGGTTACCAATCCATCTAATTTTACCTCCTCAGGTACCCTTCCTGATATACTAAGTTACCACCTGCCAGCTTATGATGTAGTTTTATGATGCAGTTTAATACTTCAGTGCAGCATTTCTAAATATTCTTAACACCTTAGCCCCACAGTATACAAAAAGAATTTAAAACAGCCATACCCCATGGCTCACCAGCCAATGCAAACCCCTTATGAAGGACAGTGACAAAGCATGGACTAACTGGCAAAAGAATAAAAATGACAAAAATTGGCAAGTATTCAGACAGTTACAAAACCAAGTCAAGAAACAAATTAATAGAGATAAAAAGTCTTATTATACTCAGATACAGGATAGCCATAAAACAACCCTAAACAACTGTGGTCCTCCATATCCTCTCTTAGCAGCCCAGATACACAAAAGAATCCCAGCCCATATCCAGGCATTCCTTTTCTTCAACCAGCTACCTATGTCAGTATATACTTCATAGAATACATAGCCAACTTAACTTCAAACTCATCTAACACAGTCTCTTCCACAAAGCCAACTTCTCTTACCTTAGACTCTTAGCACATTTCCTTCACAAAACTCACCTATCTGCATCCTGTCTAATACACATGCAGATAACTCCACTCACTTTATCTTTCAACCAGTTTCTATAACTCTCATAAAAAAAAATATGTAAACTAAACCCTTGTTTCTCCTCAGCCAACAACCTTCCCCTGGAATACCTAAATCTAGCTGCAGATGCATATCCTAGATAGCAGATACAATCACAAATGAAAGTATCCTCCTGGATGATGTAAACTGACTGATGGTCTTTACCTGCTGATTCAGCGATCAACAGCATGAACTTCTTTGGATTCACTCAACTTGTTAATACACCAAGATACGGCAAAATAACTCCTAACAAACTATCCTGGAATGGATTCTGGTTACCAATCCATCTAATTTTACCATCTCAGGTACCCTTCCTGATACACTAAGTTACCACCTGCCAGCTTATACCCACAGGAGTATTACACAACTAACAAAGGAATATAAACTCAGAACTACCGGTAATCTCTCCAAATTCTCCAAGGAGTCTCTCATTGAATCTCTGAATGCAGTTTACTGGTCCATTCTAAAAAGACATCCTTAAATGATGCAGTTTAATACTTCAGTGCAGCATTTCTAAACATTTTAACACCTTAGCCCCAGTGTACAAAATGAATTTAAAACAGCCATACCCCATGGCTCACCAACCAATGCAAACTCCTTATGAAGGACACTGACAAAGCATGGACTAACTGGCAAAAGAATAAAAATGACAAAAATTGGAAAGTATTCAGACAGTTACAAAACCAAGTCAAGAAACAAATTAATAGAGATAAAAATTCTTATTATACTCAGATATAAGATAGCCATAAAAACAACCCTAAAAAATGATGCTTCTCCATATCCTCTCTTAACAGCCCAGATACACAAAAGAATCCCAGCCCATATCCAGGCATTCTCCCTCTTCAACCAACTACCTATGTCAATACATACTTCATAGAATACATGGCCAACTTAACCTCAAACTCATCTAATACAGTCCCTTCCACACAGCCAACTTCTCATACCTTAGACCCTAGCACATTTCCTTCACAAAACTCACCTATTTGCATCCTGTCTAATACACATGCAGATAACTCCACTCACTTTATCTTTCAACCAGTTTCTATAACTATCATAAAAAAATTACGTAAACTAAACCCTTGTTCCTCCTCAGTTAACAACATTCCTCTGGAATACCTAAATCTAGCTGCAGATGCAATAGGATACCCAATCAGCATTCTTATTAATAGATCAATAACAGAATTATGTGTCCCTAACTTGTGGAAAATGGCACACATTACCCTCTTACATAAAGGAGTTAATTCCACTGACATTACAAACTTCCATCCCATAGCCATTTTTTCTCCCCTCTCTAAAGTCATTTAAAGATGTATTCATCAACAATTTATCCACTATCTCTTACAAAATAAGCCAATCACCAATACACAGTATGGATTTCTTCCAGACCACAGCACATCTACTACATTACTATCATTTACAGACACTGTCAATAAAGTTTGCAGCATTAATAAACTTGTATCTGCAGTATTTCTAGATCTATCAAAAGGATTTGACTTGGTCTCTCACTGTAAACTCAATCAACTTTCCACCTTGGTTCTAGCATCTCCATCTATTCAGTGGTTCTCTAGCTAGCTTGCCAATAGGCAACAAGCTGCAAAATGGCTAAGATCCATATCAGCATACTTCCCATTTCCACTGGAGTCCTACAAGGATCCATCCTTGGGCCTCTACTATTCAATATTTTTTATCAATAAGTGTCATTCATCTTCTTCTGAAGGCACCTTGATTCAGTATGCAGATGACTCAACCATCATCTGCTCTTCAAACCCTTCAACTCACCTCCAAGAAATCATTCATCAAGCTGTCATCTCCATTGAAATCTGGCTTACAATGGGACAACTCCTACTGAATCCCCCAAAAAACAAACTCCTCTTTACCCCAAACACTCGTACTCCTAACAAAGCACCTTTCAAAATCTTTTTGGCAAATGGCACTGAAATCAAGTTAGTCCACCATACCAAGCTATTAGGAGTCATAGTAGATGATAATCAGAAATTTGATGTCCAAATCCAAAACAATTTCAAGAAAACTCATCAAAAACTAGGCATGCTATATAGAAAAAATCATTTTCTGAACACACCCAATTTTAACAAATTTACAACCCTCCATAAAAAAAAAAAAAAAAAAAAAAAATTGAAAGCTGCTGCAACAAAATTGCCAAGTTTGCTACTAATTCATCCTCCTTCACCCATCACTGTAAAGCTCTGCATACTGTTAGCTGGCTAAAACTCCACCTCTCCTACATTCAAGTTATAACATTACATAAAATCATACACAAACCATTAGCCTACCAGCTCTTACCACTTTAGTTAACTTGTATTTTCCAAAAATAACTCTGAGATCAGAAGACCTACAACTTCTCACCGTAAATAAATTGAAAACATCCCCTGGATAAAGTGTATACTCATACTCATTAGCAAAACAAAAAAAAAAAATGGAACTCCTTACCTTTAACCACCAGAATTATTTCTAACCTACCCACCTTTAAATGCTCCCTAAAGAAATATCTTACAAAATCTTGGACGCCAATCCTGGCTGGACTTACTCACTATTCTTCACTCACTCCGAAACCTAGACCACACTTCACAATCCTCTCCAGCCTCCTATTCCTCTCCTTTTTGTTTTCCCTACTACCTTAACTTATTTAATTTGTCTCTGTAGACCTTTCCTCTACCTTTTTCTCTTCCCTTCCTGCTCACCTAAGCTACCTGAAGGCACCCTACTCTGCACTCTTCTTATAATTTCCTTCTCTTCATCCTTCTTCCTTTTTCCTTTGATAACCATAATAGGAACACCTCTTTCATACTAAGACATTACTCAGTTTCACCTCATGGTCTGTAATCATGCAATCTCTGATATCTCTTTAAATATCTTATTAGAATTGTCTCAGGTCTCATTTACCACATACTGATCCATGTAACAAATAATATGACTACTGAATTTTCCTCACATACTCTGTTCACCTCATGTTATTGTTTATCATTGCACTCTACCATGAAACATATGTTCAATGTTTTTCTCATTGCAACATTTTTTCACTGTTATGTTTTGTAGTGTAACATGATACTTTGTAATT
This sequence comes from Protopterus annectens, assembly GCF_019279795.1. Taxonomy (NCBI): domain Eukaryota; kingdom Metazoa; phylum Chordata; order Ceratodontiformes; family Protopteridae; genus Protopterus; species Protopterus annectens. The sequence goes on along the minus strand of NC_056736.1, from coordinate 256,170,429 downwards.
TAAAATATTTATAATTGATGATCTGATGTTGTTAATCTTCATTCATTCCTTACTGATGGGTGTCGGTTCCATCCTCAGAACCGAGTCGGCCTTGTAACAAGCTCATGTCAGCTAAAAAACTCTTGATCTAAGAGATGTAGCCATCAAGACGTGTCAAGCCAGCTCTCAGCTAAGTACTTTAAAAAGTTATTATTCTAAAACCTTTTTGTACACATTTTCTCTTCTTTACTTTGATAATACCCTTCTTCTATTAATCGCTAAACTTTTACCGCATATTAAGTGTTTTCTCCTGCTTTCCTTACCAACTTGGTAATCTCAAGTTCCATCGTTGGTACAGACCTTCCCTCTCTCTCTATCTTCTTTCTCCTTACCTCTTGAGGTAATCTTAATACCATTGTTGGTATCCCTTCCATTTTTTATAAAAAAAAACAAAAACAAAAAAAACTCTCTTCTATCTGCCTGTAGCCTACCTTAAAAAGTTTTATATCCTTTTGCCATAGAGTTTATATTGGTACTTCATTTCTGCTGTGATTGTTGATACTGTTAGACTATTGACTCAGCTTGTTTTCTGCCATGTCTGAGAAAAAAGGGACAACAGGTTTTAAGCAATGTGACCAATGTGGTCACAAAATGCCTAATTCCAACACCCATGTTTCTTGTGTATATTGTCTGGGTATCCCACACCTATCTGTTCAGCCTTTTTGTGACATATGTAAAGGGTTCAGCTCTTGTACCCTAAACAAGAGGAAAAACAAGTTGATACTTAAGAGGTCGGAGGGCTCATCCCCGCCGAAGGGAGAACACAAAAAAAGATCTCTCTCTCTGTTCCTTCCTCAAACTCTGGTGATAGGAAGTTTGAACCTAAACCAAAAATACCCAAATTGACCCCAACCACTTCGACTCTAGGGCCTCAACTGCCCTCCATGGTGCCGGCTTCAGTACTGAAGCTACATGTTTCCACTTCAGTGCCGTCTTCAATAATTTGCACCCCGGCACCAGCCACAGCACCAACAATTTCTACAGCACCAACTGCACCTCCAATTTCTGTTCCACCCTATTCGGCATCAACAATAATTAACCCAGCACCGGACACTTTCCCCCACCCCATACATGTCACTGGTCTTGAGACCATGGTGCTGATAGGGCAGTCTGCTTGGACCCGATACTCACCCACGGCAGATCCTTTCTTTGGGCAGCAGTATAGCCCTTTTTTGGAATGGCCTGATTCCCCATCAGGGATATCAACCCGATGTACCAGGAGCCTCTCGGAATTGGATGTGGTGTGTCTTGTGGATCAGCTGCTGATGGCCAGAGGGATTCCAACACCTTCCAGAACTCCCCTCCCATCTGGAGTTGGGTGTCTTTCTCAAGGGACTCCAACATATTCTCCTCATTTGACCTCCTTGCAGGCATCAAAGCACTCAGCACCGATGCCTCTTTCAGTTCCCACTTCTTCGGTTCCACTGGTGAATCTCACTGTGCTTTCAGAGCTGACCCATTGGTCTGCAGCTTGTTCAGAGGTGACCCATCCTCAGGATCGTGACTGGACTGCAGCCACCATCACTCCTAGTACAGTGCCTATTTTTTCTACAGCACTGTATACTATGGTTCTGGGAGTCCTGACAGTACAGAGTCCTCTTGGGGCTCCTTCCTTGGGAGTGGGCCCTTTGGAGAAGGGTATTACCCTGTTTCCGAGGTTGTCCTTCTTGGTTCCAGGCACCCATCCCTCTTCAGTTGGGTTGGCTTTCCAAGCAATGGAGAGGGTCTTTGCCTCTGTAGGCAAACCGTCAGCGTTGGAATTCCAGATATGTCCTCCCTCTGAATCACAGCTGACACAGGCCACTGCATTGGGACATCAAGCATAAGAGCCTCAAGATACCTTACCTCAGGGTCCCTCCTCTTCAAAGTCCTCGTCAGAAGCCCCTGCTGAAGATGTACAATGTAAGAGAATCTGCAAGAGGAAGCACGTGGACTCTCCTGAGGAGTCCCACACTGAAGATACATACTACGATGAAGGGGAGGGGTCCCCATGGTCACCCTCTGAGAATGTCTCTTTTGGTGACATACTGGAAATCTTGAAGCAGTGGGAGACTGGAAGTCCACCAACCCTTCCTCCGAGGAGTCCGTATTCTTGCAGGCTTTTTGTGCTCGACCCTCTACTTTCTGGGTGACCCCGCCTGGAGACGAGCTAGTCCAACTCATCGTGCAGCATGCCTGGAAGAGTCCTGATACCATTGAATCAATCCCACAGAGACCAGACAAAATTTTATCCCCACTTGAGAAAAGTCCACACTGGTCCAAGGGCCTACCAGTAGACGCTATGGTGGTGGCGGCGGAGTCTTGAGCGATGGACGGCTTAGGGAAGTGAGTGTTTGCCTCCTCGACCTTTGCCATTCAGTCTTTGAATTATTTGGCACATTTTACTAGGCTTCAGAGAGACCTAGTCTCAGAACTCTCCAAAACCTTAGCAGGAGCAGTCTCTGACGAGGTACAAGACAAAGTTGTCTTGCAGCTTGCGACCCTGGAATCCATATCTAACTCATCCATGTGGTTAATTTCTTATGCTACCAAAGGGGTGGCCAGAGCTGCAGGTTCAGGCATTGTCATGAGATGTCACGCCTGGATGCACCTTTGTGACTTTGCGCACCCTTTTATGTCTTCCTTTCTTAATGCTCCAGTGGAAGCTTCTTCTCTTTTTGGCCCAAAAGTGAAAGATACGTTAGCCAGGTGTGAAAAGGATGGCAAGACCCTGTCTGACATGGGTGGATGTTTTTTGACCCCCAATGTCCTTACACCAGGAATTAGAGGAGTAGAAAGATGTGGCACAAGAAATCCCAGGGTCCTTTCCATGACACATGTGGCGAGTTTACTGCCCGAGGCAGAGAAGGTAATTCTTCTGGAAGACGCCCCTACAGAGGCAGAGGGGGCCCGCGTAATCAGGGGTCCATCAATTCCTTCTCTGGACAGCCCTACCAGCGCTTCTGAAGAGCGGCCCTGATTGCTTTCCTCTGGAAGCAGTCGGAGGATGTTTCTCTCTGCACCACCCTGCCTGGCAAACAATAACCAGACATTCTTGGATGCAGAAGATCATAGCCAGAGGTTACCACATACTATTCAATATTTACCCAAAGTCAAGACAAATTCCCGATATTCTACCCAGTCAAAGGAAGCAGCAGCTCAACAGATAAGAAAGCTGTCTCAAAAAGAGTCATCCAAGCAGTCCCACCAGACCAAATAGGATCAGGGTTCTACTCAATATTCTTTTTAGTACCAAAAAAAGACAGGGAACTGGAGACCAACTTTGGATCTCAGCATTCAGAAAAAAAATCTGTCAACCAAACAAAATTCCAGATGGTCACAGTTCAGTTTATCCTCCCCTTTCTGGAGAACGGTGATTGAATGTGCTGAATAGATCTTCAGGATGCATATTACCACATAAAAATGGAGAAATGCTGCAGAAGATTCCTTCACTTCTGGCTGGGAGCCAATTATTACCAATTCTGGGCACTGACCTTTGGACTCTCTACAGCCCACAGTGTGTTCACCAAATGCATGGCATTGGTAACAGCTCACTTGAGATTGCAAGGATTCTGGGTATTTCCGTACTTAGACGATTGGCTCCTTACCGCCCCCACCAAGCCTCTACTGGTGACAGCTCTAAACTACACTCAAACACTGGCAGAATACCTAGGAATCTCTATAAACAAGGAGAAATGCAAGCTGACTCCTTCTCAAACCTTGGAATTTATAGGAGGAACTTTCAGTACCCAATCTTATTATCAAACAAAAACGGCTGTAGGTAAAACCAAGGTGCATAAAAACATGAAGTAAGAACAAAAGAACAATGCACAAAGGTAGCACACAATAGCGTCTTTAATAAAATAAACAAAAGAACAGATGTTAAGTTGTCAATAAGCCCCTTTTAGTACCCAATCTTGCCTGGTCTCCGTCCCAGATCACAGACTGAAAAGGCTAAGGTCCCAACTCTGGGTGATACTCTCTCAAGACCAAGTTTCATCTTTGGCGATCCTACAACTTCTAGGATCAATGGCAGCATCAATTACAATAGTTCCTCTAGCAAGATTACACATGAGGCTTCTCCACTGGCTCCTACTGATGCTGTGGTATCCTTCACATCATCCTATGTCCTTTCAAATCCACATAACAAAACAATGCAAACAAGATTTAATTTGGTTAATGAAGCCAGAGAAAGACTTATGGAGTTGCCTTTTCTCCCCATCTCAACCCAGGGCCATAGTGACCGTGGACGTTTCCCTGATAGGGTGGATGGGGGCTTTTTCAGGGAAAGATGGGCCAAGGCACATGGTCAGATATAGAGGCCTATCTGCATATCAGTGTTCTAGAACTGAGGGCAGTGCTTCTAGCATTGCAAGCATTCTAGTCTGTCCTCTCGTCAGGGACAATTATTATCCAGTCTGACAACATGTCAGTAGTCTGGTACATCAACCAACAAGGGGGAACCAAGTCCTACCTGTTGTGTCGAGAGGCCGTGAGAATTTGGCAATGGGCAATAGCTTCCAACCACTTTCTGACTGCAATGCATATTCCCAGGATTTCTAATGTGATTGCAGACAAGCTGAGCAGATGTATCCTACTGTCTCATGAGTGGTCCCTCAATCTAATCATTGTGGTGAAGATCTGCAGCCTCCTCAGCAAATCACAAATGCAGCAGCTACTTTGCCCTAATTCCCCCACAGGGGGAGTCCTCGAGGGATTCTCTGATACATGAATGGCCCATGGGACTTCTGTATGCCTTCCCTCCTCTTCCCCTGATTCCTCAATTTCTAAAAAAGGCCCTTTGGCTGAGAAGCAGAGTAATCCTCATTGCACCCTACTGGCCCCAACAAGTTTGGTTTCCCTTCCTTTGGCCTCACTTAGTATACCGACCGTGGATTCTGGATCCGGCTCCAGAACTGATCTCGCACTCACAAGGGTTGACTCACCCAAACATATCCAGTCTCAAGTTGACAGCTTGGTTTCTCCACTTCCAGTAATCACCAGGCAGAATAACCTTACCTCCCCGGTATGTGATATCCTTCTGGCTTCACATAAATCATCCACCAGGAAAATATATCTTAGCAAGTGGAAGAGATTCCTTATTTGGTCCCAACAACGAGAACTAGACCCTTGCTCAGCTCCTGTTACTGTGGTTTTGGATTATCTGTCAGGTCTTCTTCATTCAGGAGTAGCAGCCTCCACCATTAGAGTACATTTGGCTGCTATCTCAAACTTTCATAATGGATTCCAAGACTCATCCTTAATCTCCCATCATCTCTGTAAAACCTTCTTGAAAGGGGCCTCGCATATCAGATCACCCTTCAAAGAACCGTTCGAACCTTGGAATTTAACACTTGTACTGCAGTCCCTGACACGATCGCCTTTCGAACCTGCTACCACTTGTGATATAAAGTTCTTATCCTGGAAATCACTATTTTTAATAGCCATTACCTCAGCAAGACACATATCCTAGCTTCAGGCCTTGTGCATAAAATGCCCTTACATGGTCTTTCATAAGGCCAGAGTATCACTCCGGACTAACCCTTCCTTTCTGCCCAAAGTTATTTCAGAATTGACAATTAACCAGACAATTGACCTACCAGTCTTTTTTCCTAATTATTCAAATAAAGGAGAATACTGCTTTCATTTGCTGGATGCACATAGACAATTATGATTTTATCTGGACAGAACTAAATCAGTATGTAAACCAGACCAGTTGTTTGTTTCCTATTCAGACCCGAAATTGGGAAACTCTATTTCTAAAGTGACCTTATCTAAGTGGTTGAGAAACTGTATATCCTTGGTCTACCAACATAATAAAATTCCTCTACCGAGCAAGGTCAAAGCACTCTCCACCAGATCAGTGGTGACTTCTGTTGCTTTTCATTCAAAGGCTTCAATGGATGATATCTGTGCAGCTGCAACTTGGGATACCCCTCATTCCTTTATCACTCATTACAAATTGGATTTGGTCTCCAGGGGGAGAGCATCCTTTGGTTCAATACTACTCAGGAGCATCCTTCCATAAGGGCCTCCCAGGACATAAAGTAGCTAGGGACTCTGCCCCATCAGTAAGGAATGAATGAAGATTAACAACATCAGATAAAGAAGTTATTTTCTTACCATAACATTCCATCTGTGTTGTTCATCTTCATTCATTCATTACGTCCCACCCTCCTTCCCCCTCCAAGGGGCTCCTGGAGGTTTGGATTTGGTCCAAATCCCACATTAGGGGACCTGCTCAGAAAATGCCTCTGCTTTCTTTATTACAAACAAACTCAATCTGAGGTAACAGGGAGAGGGGCACTATGGGTAAAGCTTAACTCGAGAGTTTTTTGGCTGCCACAGCCTTGTTATAAGGCTGATTCGGTTCCGGGGACAGAACCGACATCCATCAGTAATGAATGAATGAAGATGAACAACACAGCTGGAATGTTATGGTAAGAACATAACTTCTTTTTTTGTAATGTAACATGATACCTTGTGATTGAAAAATATCTGTACTTGATTTTTGAAATATTGTGATTGTGGAGCTTTTCTCCATGGGCCTTCGCTGAAAATAAGCACTTTCTGACCCAGTCGGACTTTGCTGGTAAACAAACAAATCGTTTCTTTTGGCATTAAGCAGCAAGTTAGAATTTTTTAGCCATATTTTAATGTCAGTGAGCTATTTTAAGCGATTTCCTGTAATTTTGTTATAGATGGGGCTGAGCAGACAAGGGTTGAATCATTGGCATCTTGTACAAGAGTGTCCAGTATTGTTGCACTATGAAGTTTATTTATGAAAATATTAAGTAGAAGGGTGCAAGTACTGACCATTGGGGAACATCAACAGAGATTGGTTGAAATGCTAAATGGTTTTGTTGCCATTTGGTTGCCTGCTGATGATTACATATATAACTGTGAAACCAAGAGAGAGAGAGAGTTAAGTGAGACCTAATGTTGCAAGTTCAGAGTGGAGCTTTCGGTGGGGCACTCTATCAAATGCTTTGGAAAGGTCAAGGAAAAGTGAAGAAACAAGGTTACCCTAATTTCTGCATTGGTTTACTATGCTGGTGAAGTTGAGCAGTGCAGTAGTAGTACTGTGGTTGAGCCTAAAACTGTGATGGGTGTTGGAGAGGAGGTTGTGTTTGGTTATATGTTTCTTAAGCTGAGATTGAATACATTTTCTTGAAGATTTCAGAGAAGGGTGGTGGGATAGTAACAGATATGTAGTTAACTCTGTTGAAGTTTGTCCATTGTGAAGGGGTATAAGAATGGATTTTTTTTAGATGAATGGAACATAATTTTCAGTTATTAGCCAGTTGATTAGAATGGAGACAGGGAATGCTAGAGCTTTTGCACCTGTTTTGAAGAATTCAGTGGTAAGGTAATCAGGAGCTGAGGTTGTTGCTTTAAATTTGGCTACCATTTTTTATTTCTAAACGTCAAATTAAATATTAAATATCAAATGTATACAATCATGATTCTCCAAGCTTAGGCATTGTTCTGGCCACATGAGAGAAAATCTTGTGTGGGTATGTTATTAGTTAATTTCCTTATGTCATCGACTTCAACTATACCCAGATAGAGCTTTACTTGATTAGGTTTTGTTTCGTCAGGTACCTCATTTCTAATGCTCAAAACTGTAACAGTTTGCCCTGAACAAACATGAGGACTCATGTTTGTTATTCCTCTCTTCATCCTGTGCTACACATTATTTACTAAATTAGTTTAGAGGTTCTGCATATTCAACAAAACTCACTTTTTTGTACTCGTTGTCCACAGTCCAAACCTATGCAGCAAATAAAACTAATAACACCAATATGCGGAAGAGAAGTGCTTTCCCTCCCTAACCATTAACAGTATCGCCCAGCAAGAGAGCCAGGTCTCTTTTTCTCAAAATGCTTTTAATAGTACCTCATTTCAAGATATTGCTTTGATAAAAACTACCTTTTGTTTCAAACTAAGGCACATTTGTGACATTTTAATGTCATGTTGTTTGGCACAATTTCTGCTCTATTAGCAATCGTAAATAAAAAACATTGCTCAGTTTCTATAACACTGCAAATGTTACATTCCAGAAATAGTTTATAAAACTATCTTTCGAATGACAGATCAAATATACTAGCAGTATATTATTGGTGTTGCAAATCCAGATTCAACTATTGCACTGCAAAATCAAAATCTCATGCCCATTATTAAAACTTTCACATATTAGCATACAACTTAACTAATTCCTTTTTTCAGCACATATACATTGTGACATCAGATGGATACATTTATCAAAACTAACATTCATAGATCAGAACAAAGGGTCAGAAAATAAGTGTCCTCTGATTTTAGACCCAGATGTTAAAAGTACATTGAGTGACATGCATGCAAGTTTCTTAATAATGAATTGTCTTCATTTTTTTGTATTCTTCTGTAACCTTCAAATCTTATTCTTAATTTTCTCCCAATTCTAAACTTTCTGCCATGCACTTTAATTGTTCTGTCATTTCCCTCAAAGGGGACTTGTGAACCACTCAAACCACTGCAACATATCACTGAACACATTAATGAAAAAGTAAAATACCTAAATGCATACATTGTAACTTGAAACAGCATAAAATAACTTTTATTATAAAACAGTACATATATGCTGCATGTGTAGAGTACTTTTGTTGTAGTCAAACTGCATACATTACAACTAGCAATAACATTTTTTAAATGTACACATCACCACTGTTTCTATGAATGAAGGTCTCCACAGAGTTGTCTATAGTCTCTCTGTTGCACAAGTTAATGATTGGAAACGGTTGTCCATAGTCTCTCTCTCTCTCTCTCTGTCGCTATTATGTTGCATGAGTTAATGATTTGTTGCAGTTGTCTATAAAAAATATATATATATATTTGTTTTATTTTTTGTAGGATAACCTGTGTGCATTTGCTTATTATGTCCAGGTCTTAAAAAGGATTTTTGTCTGTGTAATCTGTCTGGCTTCAGGTCTGCCATCTCTTGATGCAAAAATGGAACAGGTCACGAGGCGATTTCACAATTGTCACTCAGCACTTATTTGCTTGGAAGACACTGGCATAAAGTTGCATGAACAGCAAGGCCTTCTTATTTTTTTATGTTCTTCAGGGTTTGTGAAAAGAAGGAGAATGTTACTCGTATGTGTTTTATCTGATATTGAGTTAGTTTTATACATACAAAATTATTCATTGCATTTTCCCAGCATTTTATTTGGTAATATAATGTTTATGACTCCAGACACTTTTTATTGATTATTTTATCTTTGGTTGTACTTATGCAATCACTAGCCCTACTTCGATAATAACATAGTGCCTTGTCAATTTGGATCACATTTACTTAAACGGGATGACCATTACCAGATCTGTTTGTTCCAGTTTCAACTCTCCCTGTTCCCAAACTGTATTTCAGTAACTCATTACAAAGGTCTCATCCAGCTTTCCACACCTTCCATTATGACCAAAGAACATTGGTCTTGGAGCTGGTCCCACAATTTTATAATCTTGTTTCTTCAAGTGGAAAAATATGCAGAATAGCTTTCCTGCAGGTATATGAGTTGGTCTGTCATTGGACCATTAGATGTCAGCTAATATTCCTGTGGAAAATGTCTCATGTTTCACTCAGTGGTTTTGAGTGCCTGTGGAAGTTCATACTGCTTCCTCTGGTGCACTTATTTACATTATGCATGACACATGTAACACCTTTGAAAATAGCACATCTGCCAATATAATTTTGGATGTCAGCTATTTTATTTTTTGTGATCTTTTTTGAAACTATTCACCCGGGCTTTACCTGTAAAAGGTCAGTTTTGATCAGTGTAATATACTGGTTAACAAAATAAAATAAAATAAAAAATACATCTGGAACTTATAATTCTCCCTTTTTCCCATGGATAGCCTAGGAAGTAAGTTAAGAAATGCCTTTCCTTTCATTAGTTTTAATCTTGCTGTCTTTTATTTAAAGTTTTTTTTAACTATCTTCTCACTTGCCAAGAGGTAATGCAATTTATGTACTTTTTAGTTGAAATGCTATAATAAATAAAAAATACTCAGTTCTAACTACATCTATAATGTTTGACCCCCCCCCCCCCCCAACAATATCAAACATGTTTCCTAACTACTGGGTAAGCTGTTTTGCTATTGCATTTAAAATCATGTGAGCCTGCTGCTTAAATTCTGACTGTAAACACATAATAGGTATGATAAGAATACCATCAGACTGGATTTTCTAACTCAGATGCATACTGAAAGCACTAGTCTATACAAAAGTAAGCTGTACAATGTAGATAAAAAGGACATAAAGATGGGTCCACCAGGACTCCATATTTATTTAAAATTCTGTGTCATCAGTTTTTTGCTTCTCTTCAACTACATTTACATTCTAAACTTAACATTGTGGGAATTTGTGCTTAGTACATTTGTTTAGTACTAACAGTTTCTGCCTTTCCAAATTGATCTACCACTTCGATTAGCTTCAATTTTTAAAGTGTACTTTTAACTTTTGTTTTCACTTGTGACACCCATGCCCTGGCCCAGTAATCAAGGAGCCTTAATTCTCACCACTAACACCAGTGAGGGTGGTCAGCATTGGGAAGGATAACAAATACACACACAGTAAAGTACAATTTCCCATAAGAGCATGTAGAGATCACAGTCAGTCTGGGGCTGGTTTCTCCCTTTCTCTCCAGAATCCCAATAAGATTCCCCACTGGCACAGCTATAGGGTCCAGATCTCAGCCTAGTGGTCAAGCTAAAACCTCCGGCACCATCTCTGTCCAACCAGTGCTTCTGTCCCTGCCCAAGTAGCTGACACACACACACTTTGAGATAAGAGTTATATACAACCACACAGACACTCCTAGGGAAGGCTGGCACAGGTTCTCTAGCTATGCCCCTTCCTGCCAGTCTATAAGGTAGTACCAGCTGCCACCAACCACTAATATCAGCTACTAAAAAGGCCCTTACCAAATGGTGTCCAATTATTACTGTGCAATATTATTATCCAAATAGTAAGTGTGACCAAGGGTTAAAGCTATTGGAGTGGCTTGGACAGTATCACTATATACATGCAATGTACTCTAGAGCTTAAATTGTCTCTAAACAAAACAGCCAGAGTTTAAAGGTTTAAAAATATTTAATAATAAATAATAAAAACTCAAGACAATACTTCTTACTACACAGTGGTAGTCAAGAGTTCAGAGATCAAAGGGAAATGCTTAAAATAATACAGTAGAATAGTTCTGATATCAATACAGAAAACAGCTAGACTAAACTTACTATTTTCCATCTATATCTAAGAGCAATCACAGTTCTAAATAAACTTATATATAGAGCAAAGCAGAGTAGTGTTGAGTTGTTGTCAGCTTTAGACAAAATCCAAAAATGCTGTCTCTGTCTCTCTCTCTCTGTCTCTGAGAAAGTCCTTTAAATTGATAATACATCCTGCTGGCTCATTTTAGATTACATCATTCTTAACAATTCTCTGATTTCCCAGGCTAACAGAAACTCTACATTTACATTTCTTAGTAAGCTTGAACCTGGTCAGGAAACCACAGCAATTAAAGCCATTATATATGTAAAATCTAGCAATTAACTCTGGTCTCAAAACAATAGAAAGAATCTGCTGGTTCAGACATCAAGGCTCCTAGCCCTGAGATCAAACAGTCATAAAATGCTTGAGTTTTCAGCTTTCCTACAGCAGAGTGCACTGTTGTTACATTTTTCCAGTTCAACATCCAATACAGTCTTCTCACACTTAAGAGAGCAAGCCTATGGCTTTTATTAATATTTACAAAGACATAGAATTATCTACAAAATTCTATCTATCTAGACTGGCAGCCTTCACATATCTTCACAACACTATCACTAACATGTGAATATTCAATTATCTGTGTGCCTTTATCTTGACACTGACTGTAAAAATCTCACTATATCATCCATTTTTCTTAGTACCTCTAAATGTCTCAGTAGTTTGTCCTGAAGCAATCAGACCTTTTCTTGCTTAGAAAGGGAGGAATAAAATCAAAATCTGAACTACAGACTCACTTTTCATAGAACTGTTTTGAGGTATAGGAGTTAGCAAAGCTTGCTTAACTTTTTTTTAATTATTTTTCCATGCTGAACCCCCCCCCCCCCCCGAGAGACTTTTTTACATTTACAGTTTTCTTTTTGCTCTGTTCTTACTGCATTTTTTTAACTCGATTTTATAACTTAACCTGGTCAGATTTCTATTTTACTTCTACTTTCTGTGTTTTGGTTTTTGCTTTACATTCTTTTACATGCTTATTTGATTCCTCAGCACAGTCTTTTAAGTTATTAGGTTTTCTTGCCACGGCCTCTACGAACTCTTGCATATGTAAGGTATAATAGAACACATGTTGTAGTAGGACTTTTTTGCACTTTTTTTTTGGTTATTTTTCCCATTCAGTAAAAGCACAAATTAATAAATTGAACCTTTGTAGAGGGCTCTTTTCTTTGTGTCCTTCTACCACATATTTTCCTTTACATTTTTGTTGTTCCTGACTTGGCCATTTGAAAAATAGTGCCTAGCAGAAATTCAGAGACTGGTTTGTCTGGACAATTATTTTGGGGTTAGAATGCTATCTGTTGGATTAGGTTAAAAATCTGCAAATAATGTTTTCCTGTTACCAGATGACTCAGGAGTCTCCTTTCTTGGTATATTAAATTTAGAAGTAACTGCACATGTTGCTCTATATGCTCAGGAACCATTAGCTTTGGATCTTGTTTTTGGTTCCATCTCATTTCTCTAAAAATTTCATGAATCTTAATGAATACGTATTTCTAGGCCCTAAGAGAGAGAGAGAAAGAGCTTTTCTGGCCTATTCTTAAATTTTAATAACTGTGGTGCTTCACTTTCCTATATTAAAATATGCAGCTAGCTGTTATCAAGGAACCTACTCTGTTAATTCAAACTTTCAGTAACTTTATTGGTCCTTATTTAAACTCTATAGCTCTGTACTGAAACTGTGGTTTCGTATTCAAACTCTACAGTTCTTAAACATTTTACAGTTCTTTTTAAAGAGAACAAAGCCTTGCACTCTGACTGTCTAAAGTAAGCAAATAAACAGATTCAGGCTCATTTTAAGAAAACAAACAAATATTCCAGCTCATTTTGTTTGCCATATAGAAGACCTTGTCTTACAGTACCCATACGACACTTCAATGTATACATCAGCAAAAACTGACTGGTAAACTGTCCTTCTGGTCTGGAATTTGAACAAAATACAAAACTAATATTGTGATCATGAAACATCTTAGATGAAGAGAAAGGGATGATTCTCTCACATGAGAGAAGACCATGTGTGTGTGTGCGTGTGTGTGCGTGTGTGTGCGCGTGTGCGCGTGTGCGCGTGTGTGTGTGTGTGTGTGTGTGTGTGTGTGTGTGTGTGTGTGTGTGTGTGTTATTAGTTCAGCTCCTTATGACATCTACTTGAATTGCACTTAGATAGAACTTTACTTGATAGGGTTTTATGTCAGCAGGTCCCTCATTTCTAAGGCCCAAAACTGTAACACATCCCAACCCCCAAATCACTCAATTTACCCCTCCCCTTAAAGTCATAAAACCATTCAAAACTACATAATCATAACAACACACTCATGATATTCCCTTCACATACTAACACATAATGATTTGCAATATACTGTAGCATCCAACCACTGCAACACACAAACACATACTTTACCTTTGTGCTCTATAAATCTCTTTTTAGTAACTTTATATAATTGTCACTATTCTCAAAGGCAGCTATGCTAAGCTATGCTATGCTCGTTAATTCTATTACTTACTACCACACTACTGTCTCTGTCATATGTAACATCCTTCTACTCTTTCCTTTATCCTGTCCTCTTCATTCCTACCTTTTCTTTAACATTTACACAGGGCACTGATGACTACACAGTAACAATATCTCCACTGTATACAACTACACTGATATTCACCTTTTTAAGGTTAGCTACATGAAATACCTTCAAACTTAACCCCTCCAACTATAAACAGGGAGTAGGTCCTGGCTGTACTCTCTAAGGCTAAAAACACAGCCTGTATGCTTCCTGATAGTATCCCAGAAAGCCTTCTGAATAGCCTGAAATATGATCTATCAAGGCGACTGGAGTCACTATTCAACTATAGTCTCAGAACAGGCTTTGTGCCACAGAAATGAAGGACTGCAGTGGTCACCACTCTACATAAGGATGGACCATCAACGGATCATGGAAGTACAGACACGTTAGCCTGACTAGTCTTATGGGTAAAGCCGTACAGCGAATTATCATGAAAATGATTAACAATGGCACAGGAAACCTTCAGACATTGAACCCAACCCATTTGTTTTTTGTCAAATGCAGGTCATGCCTTCTAAACCTGGTGGACTTCTTCGAGAAGATTATCAAGGCAATGGATGAGGGTAAAATGGGGCATACTGCTTACCCTTACCTGGATAAGGCATTTGATAAAATACTCCACTCAGGCATTGTAAACAAATTTACAGAATTAGGCATAAACACCTGTATAACATACTGGATAGCCAGCTGCCTCACAGATAGGACCCAGGAAGTTAGGATTGGTAAGACCACCTCCACAAAGAGGCTAGTCATCAATGGAGTCCCTTAGGGTTCTGTGCTGGGCCCACTTCTCTTTAGCGTCTACTTCTCAGAAGTCAAGGCTAATGTCAAAGGCCCCTGGCTGACCACGTTTGCAGATGATTGTAGATTAGGAGCAGTCATAGATTCTCCCCAAGACACTAACATCTTACATAAATGTCTAACACAGACTAATGGCTGGTGTCAAAGCCATGGCTTAAAACTCAATGCTAAGGAATGCATAATAGTTTTACCTCTCAACCGTACAGAGTTCCTCAGTAAATACTGGTTTTGAGGGCAAAATATTGGGGTGCCACAAATTCCCAAGTGGCCCCTTTCATTTCCGAATTTCCGGGGGGGGGGGTGAAGCTTTTTTTTTTTTTAGGACAAATGTGTTCCTGATGTCATCATGTGCAGGACGCGATGATGTCAGCTTCTCAAGGCAGACAGACAGCCTGTTAGAATTCAGCTGCCAAGCCATTCGTTACTGCTTCATTTTTAACTTTAACGGTAAGCAGGTTTCAGTCTTCTCTTCTTATTCAGGTAGTGCACACTGGCTCCTCCAGGTAAGGCAAAAGAAAAGACAAGACTGTGAGCTAGTGGTGAGAGGGGCAGTCCACCCTGGGTTGCACTTTGGACTGTTTACTTAATTCTTGTGACTGGTCTTTTTCTTATGTGCTGTTTTCTTGCTGCATTGAAGTGTGTGCTTGATAGAATTGCTGGGATCACTGAATTGATTTTCTTAGAGACAAGTGTACTATTAGAGCTAGTTTAACATTTCTCACTGCATTGAAGTCTGATATTCCATTGATTTTCAGAGATTTCTTATAAGACAAATGGGACCGGAAGAGCATTTCTCGCTGCAATGTGTGTGTGTGTGTGTGTGTGTGTGTGTGTGTGTGTGTGTGTGTGTGTGTGTGTGTGTGTCTATATGTGTCACTGCAGTGTGTGTTTGTCACTGCAGTATGTGTGTGTGTGTGTGTGTGTGTGTGTGTGTGTGTGTGTCGCTGCCATGTGTATGTGTGTGTGTCACTGCAGTGGGTGGGTGTGTGGTTGTGCCTGTGTGTGTGTTGGTGCAGTGTGTGTGTGTTGCTGCAATGTGTGTGTTGCTGCAGTGTGTGTGTCGCTGCAGTGTGTGTGTGTGTGTGTGTGTGTGTGTGTGTGTGTGTGTGTGTGTGTGTGTGTGTGTCGCAGTAGTGTGTGTATGTGTGTCTTTGCAGTGTGTGTGTGTGTGTGTGTGTGTGTGTGTGTGTGTGTGTGTGTGTGTGTGTGTGTGTGTGTGTGTGTGTGTGTGTGTGTGTGTGTGTGTGTGTGTGTCACTGCAGTGTGTGTGTGTGTGTGTGTGTGTGTGTGTGTGTGTGTGTGTGTGTGTGTGTGTGTGTCGCAGCAGTGTGTGTATGTGTGTCTTTGCAGTGTGTGTGTGTGTGTGTGTGTGTGTGTCGCTGTAGTGTGTGTGTTGCTGCAGTGTATATGTGTGTGTAAGTGCATGTGTCTCTGCAGTATTTGTGTGTGTGTGTGTGTGTGTGTGTGTGTGTGTGTATGTTTTTCGCTGCAGTGTGTGTGTATCACTGCAGTGTGTGTGTGTGTCTCTGTCACTGCAGTGTGTGTGTGTGGTTGTGTGTGTGTGTCTCTGTAGTGTGTGTGTGTGTGTGTCACTGCAGTGTGTATGTGTGTTTGCGTTTGTGCGTGTGTGTGTGTGTGTGTGTGTGTGTGTGTGTGTGTGTGTGTGTGTGTGTATGTGTGTGTGTGTGTATGTGTATGCCCCAGTTAGGTATGACTGGTGGCTGGGGTTACTCAGACTCAAACCCTGTACCTTAGGTACAAGAAGCAACAGCCTAAATTATCTACCCATACCACCACTTGTGATTCAAGGAGTTAAGTCCATAGTTTTCAGATGTCCAACGTTTCACAGAATGTCTGGAATGTCTGGCTCATACTTTTCGTCTGTTCCTCTTAAAATTTGTGGTTTTCTGGCAAACCGGTGAGAACTGAATTCACTAAATAATGATAGCCATTTCAATTTCAGTCTTCCTATCTTTCAGGAAATGCATGGTGACACAAAACATTTTATTCTAGAACCTTTCTAAGATTATATAAGCAATGTTTAAAATGTTTCCCTGGTTTTGTGCCTTTGCCCCCCCCCCCATAAATTCTGGCTTTTTCCAGATTTCTTGTGTTGCATAGTTCTTCAGGGAGAGAGGAGTTTAGTGCTGCTTATGCCAAGTCTGCTTGTGTTGTTAGTAGCACAACAGGTAGTATACTTGTTTTTTGATGCAGAAGGCTGTGGGTTCTACTCCCACAGTATGTAGATGGATTACTGATACTATACTGTGTTGTATTTTAAAGGGGGTAGATGCAGCAGTCCTGAGAATGTCCTCTTTGGAGGAGATACCTAGTAACTATGAACCTGTTATGAGTTTGTCATCCATTCCCTATTGCAATATTACTAGCTTATCATTTTTAATGTAACATAGGCAATTTATTCTTCAAAGGCAACAAACACTTTATTTGTAGATGAAACAGTGAAATATAAAGTTGTTTGTTAGCAGCAACCTCTTCATTATTTCCAGATCTCTTTAATGTGGAATTATTTAGATGACTTTTACTTCTGCTGAGATTGTGCATATTTACTGATACTGGTAGATTGTAATGGCAGAGGTTTGAGTAGACTTTTATGATGGAAATGTTCTGAATTGGGCAGTTTTGTCATTATTGGTTCATGCATTTTGTTTCATTGCTTACTGGAAAAATGTTCAAAACCAATAAATTTAAAATACGCTCTAACAAGTATGCTGTATTATAAAGGAATATAATTTAATGCAATCAGGAAGGTATATCAAAGAACACATGTATGTTTGCATGGTCCTAAATATGTGTGGAAGGGGCCTATAAGTTGAAAACAGCCCAAAGGTAATCTTTATCCATTATTGGCCAGATGCATTTTCTTTGAATGTGAGTTTCAATGCTGTTTCAATGAATGTGAGTTTCAAGGGCAGAAAAGTTTTAATGCTAAGTCTGTTTTCATTGCGAGGCAGTATTGCTTTGTTTAGCAGATGTCTATTAGTGTTTGTGCTATAAAATGTAAAATAAAAGCTTGAAATGAAATGCAAATAATCATTGTAGAGGTAAAACATAAAGCAGTATGCACATTACAGAGTTTATGGTAAATGGGGAGAAACAGCCAAGTAATGGGACATTGGAATGGCTGCAGGGGGGAGGGCTGTGTATGGTGGGCCCCATTCGACCATGATTTTGTGAGGGGGGAAGAGCAGCAAACTCAAAGACAGCCCCGGGTGGCACAAACTCTAGCTATGCCACTAATCAGTAGGCCATGGAGAATGATTTTTGAAGGTCCTAACAAACTATAATATTCTTTTGCCTACCATTAAATACCCTACTTTTACCACAAAACCCACATACTGCAAGTCACCAAAAACAAAATCCTAAGGTTCATCATCTTCTCCCGTCCCAGTGAACACCATTGCTACACATTTAAAAAAATGGTTACCATTTACTACAGGAGACTTTTTTTGGAAATGTCTGACTTTTAAACTTTTATATGAGAGTTGCTGTGCACCTTTGCAAAGTAAGTTTATATTTAAATTTACCTCGTATTCATTTAGAGACAACATGGAAACTAAATTACTGAGACCTTCCTTTCATCTATACCACTAATGAAAAAACATTTTCTAAAACTGTCCCTGAAACTTGTGAAAATGTGTCTCAGAAAATTAGACAAAGTGAGAATAGTATCGTTAAACAGCTAAAGGCAATGTTATTTCAGGTACCTAAATATAAGTGTTTCAAAAGTAATGTTTTATATGGATAGTTCTGCAATAGATTGCTTAAATATTTTCCATAGAAAATATTGTTTCATAATGATGATCTCTGTAGAAATTATATTCAGTGTATTCCTAGTGTTAGCTAAATCTGTATATCATTACAGTTATTTGAATTCAATTAATTGCTACACTTCTCTGCTTTGAAAGAACTGATTGCATTTCCATAAAGCACTCAGTCTGTAAATCTACCTATCTGCTGATTTCTTCTGTTTAAATCCAGATCATTTAAATTCTGGCTGTACAAGGCTGAAGCAGTTAATTTTATTTTTATAAAAGAAAATTTTATTTCAGTTTTGCAGTTTGCACAAGTTCAAAGTTGATACAAGTTCAGATATTATAAATGAAACAATATTCTATTTTTGTGCTTCATAATCATATTTTGTCTGTTCTTCAGTTTGCGTTTAAAAGTTGGTATCCCGCAATTCCATTGTAGCGGGCATGGTTACATAATTGTGTATGCAAATTTAATGTTGATCAGCGTACAGATTTTTGGCCAGTTGTACCTATTTTTCATGGACCTTTGCCCAGTTTTTCGTGATTCCAGGTTAAGAGGTATGATAATAGTACCTTTTGGGAAGTCACCTTCATCATCAATAAAAACACCTTAAGTGTAGACCGGTAGTTAGGGATTTGAGAACATGTAGATAATAACCTGACCTTTGACCAATGTGTCCAAGATAGTAAGGAAATCATTCTATGTCTCAATACTTAAAAGTAAGTGTATGGCATCTAGGTCCAGGGAAGTCATCATGCCACTATATTCCATCCTCATCAGACCCATCACTGAGTATAATTCCCTCATTGGTGTGAACCTGCCCAAGAACATGCAACAACTGTACCAACCACAAAGGTTCCTTACAAAAAGAATATAGGGCATAAGCACAATACCCTGTACGGATCACCTCAAAGCCCTATCTCTATACTCAGTTTCCTACAGTCTACTGAGAGGAGATCTGTGCCTGACATGCAAGGCATCCTTGGATCCTACTCTTATGGATCTTTTGCATGTCTGCAAAATGAGCAGCACAGTACATCTAGATCTAAGGACCTAAACATTGCTTGGGACATAATTAGGACTTGTTGGATATATATCTCAGAGAAGCCCCATCCTCTAGAATAAGATCTCCTTTTATGTAAATACAGTCCTTCCCTAACCCTATTCAGGCTTAACCTGGATGGGTCTATATCACTTAATCAAAATACATATTCATTGAATATGTATTCATCGAATTCTAAACATTGAAGTTCATTTCAGCGAACTTCAAACTTATTTCCAGAGTTAGGAGCCACTCGCCCACTAGCACTCTGGAACACACACAACACTAAATCAAACCACCCAAGTTGGGGGCTTCACCATCCACACCCCCCAATATGGTGGGGCTACCCATCCCACCCCACTAATTGCATATACCAAGTCTGAGATTGCACTACAGTGGGGAAAAGGGCAAAGTTGTGGTGATGGCCAAGTGCTTCCTAACCTTGGGAAAAAGTCTGAGGTTCACCAAAATGAATTTCAATGTTTAGAGTTCAATGAATACATATTCAATGAATATGTATTTCAATTAAGTGATATAGACCCACCTGGATCAGTGGATGGGAACTCAGAAATTTGCCACTGCTCTGACACCTATGTCTCTGATGGACAGAGGCAGTCATTAAATCATTCCCTAACTGACATCAGCTCCTTATAATAATGTCTAAGATGCAATAACTCATGAGACACATTTGGGTTGCATGGCTTAGCTTATAACAGCCCTAGTGGTCATTAGCCTAATATAAACCTATGAACCTATGAAACAGTTTCATACTCATCCCACACTATCACAAGCCAAATACTAATGTTTTCCCATCCACCTACATCCTAACATGCATCATACTTCAGTACGGGGTCATTTACCCTAACCCTGTACCAAAAAATAACTTAATCTACATAATGTTATGTTGTCCAATCTCACCTTCGTTCTTGCTGGTTGGGTTTGGAGCTGATCCTCGGCCCCGACTTGGCCGATATACACGCAAGGACACTTAACTTAGTACTAATCTATGAACCTATGAACCTTTACTGGCTCAAGGCTACCCCTTATCCCTACATGCCTAGCAGCAGCTTCCTATATCTTGTTTGATGCTTGCAGCATTGAGATTGCTTCATACTGGGTCAGGCTAAGTACTTTACGTTTTTTTCTAGTTATTGCTAATTTTTGGTAAATTTACTGGTTATATTGACTTGTTAGAGTGTGTATCCTTTATCATTAACCTAATGACCCTCTTTCTCTGCTTCTTGTGGAGTTTTTGGCCGTCATTTTCTTCTTCAGGCCTGCTTTCCCCTTAGAGCCCGTTTAAGTTAGAGGGTTCTTTCCTTTCCTCACCTCTTTTTTGGGATTGCCATTTAAGTTAGAGGCTGTCCCATCAGGGAGTTGCCATTTAAGTTAGAGGCTCTCCCCCTTCTTCTTCCTCTCAAAAAATAAATAAATAAATAATTTTAAGTTTCTTTTTCCTTTGTGGTTATCAGCCTGTTTGCTTCTACTTGTTATAGGCTACGAGTGATAGCTTCCTGTTTTCTCTGTTGAAACTTTTGCCCTGATTAATGCTCATTATGTCTAAAGAGTCTAAATCCTCTGGATTTAAAAAATACGACTCGTGTTGCCAGAAAATGTCCCTTATGGACGGGCACAAGTTGCTTTTACTGTTTAGGGGCTGTTCCCCTGCAGGACTCTTGCTCAATCTGTCATGCTTTCAGTTCCAGAGTCCTGCAGGAAAGAAAAAATAAGCTTATTCTACGTGGTCTTCTGAAGAACCCTCAAGATGCCTTGTATCAGGGTCCTCAGCCAGCCAAATTGTCCGAGAAACACTCCAAGCCATCGGTTCTGAGCTCAGAAGAGACAAAAATTACTGAGAAGCCTTCAGCTCTGTCGGCCCCCAGCATTGGCTCTGACAAAGCTAAGTCTCTGTTGGCTCCATCTGTGTCCTCGGAGCCGGTCCAGATACATAAGAGATCAAGGTCTCCCTCTTTGGAGCAGGTACGCTCTGCTCCACAATCTCCTCTGCTGCAACCTGGAGTGGGCTGTCATCAGTTCTCTTCACACTCCTCTCAGTCATCCAGACTTTCGGAGCACGACGTGGAGAGAGTGGTCAACAGGCTCTTCAAGTCACAGGCACTTGCTAAATTACTCTCGAGTCCAGCCCATAAGGATTTGGCTCCTTCGGCCCTGCCAGCTTCTCCATCGATTCCTCCTCCAACTCTCTTGAGCTCGGAGCTGGAGTGCATGGAGGTCATGGTGGTGGAACCATCGGTTCTGGTTTCTTCTCCCTTATCGGTTCCGATGACTGCTCTGATCTCCTCGATGTCTCAGTCCATCGAGGGGTCTGGGAGCCAAAGCTCTCTCGTCAGCTCTGAGGGAGGAAGTGGCATCAGACCTTTGTCCGACCCCGCTGTACCTCTCGGAGCTTCGGCGCAGGTGAGCTTGGCTCCTACATTGGCCTCAGAGTCTTCGCTCCTGGTTCGAAGGAGATCTCCGGGCTCTTCAGAGCCGGAGGCTCTTTTAACTCAGGACCATGGCGCCTTTGAGGTGATGAGGAGTGTGCTGTCTCCTGAGACTGCTCCACCCTCAGCTCTATTGGCTCCTTCTCCCTCGTTGCCTGTGCTGGCCTTTGTCCCTCCTCCTGCCAAGCGTAGGGAACCTGTGCCCCTGGACGCCCCACTGGGTAACCCCACTCTTTTGAAACCTCCCCCGAACATTCGGAGGTGGTCCTTTGGAAGAAGTAATGTAAGAGGAATCATCTAGACTCCCCTGAGTTTATCATTTCAGATAAGTACTTGGATGAGTCGAAAGGGTCAACATGGTCCCCCACTGAGGATGTCTCCTTTTCAGACATCTTGGAAATCCTTAGACAGAGGGGTGGCTTAGCCATTTCTGAGGACAACTCCGTATACCTGGATGCTTTTGGTTCCCGACCCTCCACCTCTTGGGTGTCTCCACCTTTCAACCCACTTTTGTCTGTAGTGAGTTAAAAGACATGGTATGCTCCAGAGACCATGGAACCTGTTCAGAGGAGACCCAACAAATTTATTACAGCTCCACAAGATAAGTCTTTCCTCTCCAAGGGATTCCCTGCTGATGGCATGGTGGTGGCAGCAGCCACCAAGAAGGAACTTCCGGAAACTTCTTCATCTGTCCATCTGCTGAGCAAAGAGTCTCATACGATGGACAGATATGGGAAGCGTATGTTTTCTTCAGTGGCTTTTACTCTCAGATCGCTGAATTACTTGTCACATTTCACACAACTTCAGAGGGATCTCCTGAAGGAGCTAGGAGATACCCTGCAAGATCCTAGAGCAGAGGGAGTTGCGAACATGGCAGCTTCCCAGCTTGCGACCTTGACCTCCATGGTAAACTCCTCCATGAAGCTCACTTCTTATGTGGCAGATGGAGCGAGTAGGGCAGCAGGTACTGGAGTAGCTTTACAGAGACACTCTTGGATGTGCCTTTGTTAATTTGTGGAGCCCTTTAAGTCTTCATTTACCAACACCCCTTTGATGTTTCATCCTTGTTTGGGCCTCAGGTAAAAGAGACTCTCACCAGGTGTGAACAGGATGGCAAGACTCTCTGTGCCGTAGGGGTCCGTTTTTCCACTCCAACTAGACCCTATCCTAAGGGTCAGAAGAGTGAGAAAATGTGGTTCTGAAAATCCCAGGGATCTTCACATGACACATGTGGTGATTTTTCCTCCAGGGGCAGAGTGAGAAACAACAATGGAATACATCACCCTCGCAGCAGAGGGCATCTGTAACAGTAGGGGGACAGAGATACTTTCTCTGCTAGGCCCTTCCAGCACTCCTGAAGAGAAGCCTGGCTGTCCACCTCTGGAGGCAATCGAAGGCAGACTATCACTGTACCCAGCAGCCTGACAATCTATCACGAGAGAAACATGGGTACTGTCGATAATGTCCAGGGGTTACAAAATCCCCTTTTCCTCAGTCCCCCTCAAAAGGCAAACGTTCTATCCCAGATGTTCCACCCAGTGTTTGGGATCGTGCATTCCTAGAGGTTCAAAGATTGCTAGAAAAAAGAGCCATCCAGGAAGTTCCCGCAGACCAAACCAGATCCAGAACTTACTCAAGGTTCTTTTTACTTCCAAAGAAGACAGGGGACTGGAGACCAATCTTGGATCTCAGCAAGCTAAACCAATCGGTAAAAAAGACAAAGTTCCAGATGATGACACTGCAGTCCATTCTTCCCTTCTTGGGTCAGGGCAATTGGATGTGCTCTATAGATCTCCAGGATGCATACTACCATATAAAAATGGACAGACAATCCAGGAGATTCCTATGCTTCTGGCTGGGAGCCAGTCATTATCAGTTCAGGGCCCTGCCCTTTGGTCTCACCACAGCCCCCAGGGTGTTTACCAAGTGTATGGCAGTGGTAACAGCTCACCTGAGGCATCTAGGATTCCAGGTGTTTACATAGCTAGATGACTGGCTCCTCACTGCTACCACCGAGCATCAACTAATCAAGGCATGGCACTACACAATCCAAACTTGTTCCCAGTGAGGCATCACAATAAACTACGAAAAGTCTTCCTTGTTGCCTTGTCAGTCTATTACCTTTATTGGGGCAGACTTTGACACAAGACACATGATAGCAAAACTGCCTCTAGACAGGGTGTCAACCATTCGTCGACAAGTTTCCTTTCTCATAAACAAGACGAGAGTTCAGGCAAGATAAGTCTTACAAGTACTGGGCTCAATAGCTGCAGCTATTAGGCTAGTTCCTTTAGCACGCTTCCACATGCGGATTCTACAGTGGCTTCTTTTCGCTCAGTGGTCTTTCCAGGAATTGCCAATGTCACACATGATCTTGATCACAGAATCTTGCAAAAAAGACCTACTATAGTGGCTGGTCTCCCCCCAGGTGACTCTGGGCAGACCCTTTCTAGACCCGCATCTGGTAGCCACAGTGACCATGGACACTTCCCAGATAGGGTGGGGGGCATTATCTGGGACAGACTATCCAAGGGACATGGCAACCTCACAAGTACCATTTGCACATCAGTGTTCTAGAGATGAGAGCGGTGCTTCTGGCGTTGCAAGCACTTCAAGACTCTCTACCTACAGAGACCATTGCAATCCAGGCAGACAATATGTCAGTGGTATGGTACATCAACAAGCAGGGCAGAACCAGATCTTACCCCTTGTGTCAGGAGGTACTTCGAGTATGGCAATAGGCAATGTCTTCCCAATGTTTTCTGATTGCAAAGTACATTCCTGGAAAATCCAATGCGATAGCGGACAGGCTCAGCAGGGCTATCCTCATGCCTCATGAGTGGTCCCTAATGCAAGAAATTGCGGACTTGATTTTCTGCAAATGGGGGCCAGCCATGCTGTGATCTTTTTGCCACTCCTCTAAACAACAAATGCAGCAGCTACTTTGCCCTAGTTCTCCCTCCGAGACAGTCACCCAGGGATGCACTTGTTCACGATTGGCCTCCAGGACTACTGTATGCTTTTCCACCCTTCCCTCTCATTCTGAAGGTACTTCAGAAAGCAAAATCATTGGGTTGCAAACTCATCTTCATTGCTGCTTACTGGCATCATCAGATATGGTTTCCGTTTCTTTGCCATCACCTACAACTGGAGCCTTGGAGCCAGTTCCGGACCTCCTGACACACCAGTCAGGCAGGCTTCATCCATCCCTTCAAACTGTCAAGCTGACTGGTTGGTTACTCCAGTTCCAGTCTTAGCCAGGCTCTCAAACATTTCCCCTGCTGTACAACACATCCTAACGTCCTCCCACAATCCCACTACTAGGAGGATTTACACTAGCAAATGGAAGAGGTTCTCTTACTGGGCCAGAAGTAATAACATTGATCCTTTTACGGCTCCTGTTCACAAGATTCTTGACCTTCTAGTTGAAACCTTCGAAAAGGGGCAGCTGCAGCTACTATTAGGGTCCAACTGGCTGCCATCTCCAATTTTCATGTAGGCAACTTGGGTTCTAACATTATGTCCCATAAGTTATGCAAAGCATTCTTACAAGGTACAACACTTTTACGGCCCCAGGTAAGAGAACCTCCCACCCCCTTGGACCTAAACCTGGTTTTAGCTTCATTGGTTCTGCCCCCTTTTGAACCAGCAACATCTTGCCCCTTGAAGTTTCTGTCTTGGAAAACCCTCTTCTTGGTTGTTATAACCTCAGCTAGACGGGTTTCTGAATTACATGCTTTGTCTATTTGCCCACCGTATCTGATTTTTCACAAAGATATTGTCTCTCTAAGGACCAATCCTTCCCTCTTGCCAAAGGTTTGTTCTGAGTATAACTTAAATGAGTCCATTGAGCTTCCTGTGTTCTTCCCAAATTATGGAAACAAAGCAGAGTATAGATTACACCAATTGGATGTTCATAGTCAATTAAGTTTTTATTTACACAGAACCAAAGACCTCAGAAAATCAGACCAATTGTTTATATCCTTTGCTGACAATAAGCAAGGTTATCCAGTTTCTAAAGTGACTTTATCAAAATGGCTGTCAGACACAATCACTTATTCATATGGTTTGCATAAAAGGATGCTTCCAGGAAGACCCAGAGGACATTCAACCAGGGCCTTAGCCACCTCTGTTGCCTTCCAAGCTAAATTGCCCTTAGATTCAATCTGTGCAGCAGCGACATGGGCAAATCCTCATACCTTTATCTCTCATTACAGTGGATGTGATCTCCTGGAATAGGGCATTGTTTGGTTGCACGGTCCTGAAGAGTTTGTTCCAGTGAGCTACCCAAGAACCAGGTGCTGGAGACGTGGTCTCAATCTGCAAGAATGAAGACAAAATGGGACAACATAATATAAAGAAGTTATGTACCTACCATAACGTTCCATGTTTGTTGTCCTTCATCTCGCCTTCCTTCTTGCATCCCCCCCTCCTTCCCCCTTCCTGGAGGTTTGAGAGGAGTTCATTATTGGTTACACTGGCTAAGTTTCCTGCTGACAAACCAGGTTGGTTAACCGTACTTTGTCCTTTCTTCTTCCCTTCCTACCTTGGTGTAAGAGCTTAGTAAAAAAATTGTTTTTTCTTACTACATATGTCTAGTGTTGGCTATTACAAATGAGATCTGGGTAGCTGCCGCTAGGCATGTTGGGATAAGGGGTAGCCTCAAGCCAGTAAAAGCTCTTGAGCTATTGTATATCAGCTGAGTTGGAGCCAAGCATCAGTTCCGAACCCAACCAGCAAGAACGAAGGCGAGATGAAGGACAACAAACATGGAACATTATGGTAGGTACATAACTTCTTTTTATCAATCTAATAAACTCACGCATGCATGGATTTCTGACCATTCCCCATACAGCCTCTCTGTAACTGAAACTTGTTTAAAATCAGAAACCGGAGATGAAGAAATACCTCCTCCAGGCTACAGTATACTCTGCACTGATAAGAAAGGTAAAAAAAAGGTGTTGGGTAGCTATAGTTTACCTTAACACACTTCAACCTGGCACTCTACCAACACACTATTCCACCAGTTCAATAATTCTAAACTAATTATCCCCTTTTTGAAACTTAGCAACCATAAAAGCTGCTAGTTCAATGCTCTATACATCCTCCAGTCAATAATACCCCATACACTCAAAAATATACTCTCCTGTCTAGTTAGTAACATCATCCAGGAAAAGAATTATTATAGGTGACTTTATCATAGTTGGGAACCCACTCACCATGAACAAATTGCAACACTCAATAAACTTAAATGGATTCACACAGCTTATCACTACCCCCACCAGGTGTAATAAATCAATCAATAATTCATTAATAATAGATTGGATTCTAGCATCTGATCCTACTAAAATGAAATCCACTGGCACTCTCTCAGACACGTTTAGTCATCATCTACCAATGTATCCCTGTGAGCTCCCCATATATATCCCAAAGCAACACCACCACCATAGCATAGTTTGTAACATCACAGAATCTGATAAACAAGAATTCACATATGCCACAAAATAATGTAACTAGAACACACTGAAACACCTGCCATTAGACAATGCAATTCTGAAATTTAATCGGATTTTTCTCAATATATTCAACAAAATGGCTCCTATAAAAAAAGAGAGTAAAAGTATGTCCTGCCGCATGGTTAATATAATCAAGTAAAGAATTAATCCATAAAAAAAGATAAAGACTGGAAATCTTGGCTAAAACAGAAAATACAACAAAGCCACATGACATTCAGGCAACTCCATAACCTCACTAAGAGTAAAGTTACTGCAGACAATAACTACTACGTCAAATTCCAAAACTCTAATCAAAGCAACCGGAAAACATTTTGGGTGTCAGTAAATAAGTTCCTACACCTTGCCAGAGACAAGCTTCACCAGAAAGTAGAGTAAATGATGAGAGTTAGGTCCCTGATCTCCTGTATGAAAGAAAGTTGTTCTAGCAGTTAGATCTGAATAGGTAGCAGGTATTAAAGACAGATGTCACCTAGTGCCATATTCCAACACTATACTTCTCTTAGCAGCATACTATTTAACTATAAGTTAAACTGTGAAGATGGCATTGGCTGTTCATGGGGGTGCTAGCGGAGTAGTATGTGACTTGACAACATTGAATAGACCAGTTGTGGTTTATAGTGACATCATTTCATGAACATGAGTATGTAATGAACCTAGATATAAATATATCAATAGCTTTCTAACTTTCTGTATATTTACTCATAGAGCAGTAGAGTACAGAATATTCAGCCAAGAATAAATCCATTTGCCATGGCCTCTACAGAGGATCTACCCTCCCAGTCTCATGAGAAATTACCATTACTCCATCTTTTGGGAGCAACCATGTCAGCAGCTAATGGTAAGAAGTTGTGATCTCTGTTTATTTGTGGAAGGAACTGTAAAAATTATAGAGAAAAATAATGTTCATGTGTTTTACATTTATGATTGTACCTCTATTTATGAGGAGCTTAGAGATAATGTGATTTTTTTTTATAAACTACATATTTACTTGTGCACATGAGAAACTAATTTCCTACATCTTGTTGGTGCCAATGGCTGGTAGTTTTTTTAAGCATTTTGCAACTATAACATTCAGAGGGTATATGTTTTACATTTTGCAGTTTGTATAGACTATATTACCAAATATTCTTTCCTAATATCAGCACTCTTAGATAACTATAATTTTTCATCTAGAATTGCAAATACATGGTGCAGGTATCTAGAGGATCTGCACTGACCATTTTAAACTTCATTCTCTGATGTAAAGTTTTCCTTCTATGATAGCAATATCAGATCTGTGAAAATGCTAATGTCATGATATGAAAGATACATTAATAAAAATATTAAAAAGCATATTTTTTATACCACTTCCACCCATTCCCACCCAACCCACCACTAACCTCTGGCTTGATTCCTATACCTCTTTTCACCCACACATTTCTGGGCAAGTCAGGAGGTGTCCCTTCACAAGGCAAGGCTCTTGAGTTCTTGGGGGATAAGATATTTGGCAGCAGTCCTATGTCAAGGGAGCCAGTACACTATGGGGAATAATAAATGAGGTACCAGGAACAATCAATTTAAGGTGAGTTGTTAAATTCCCTAAAAGGGAAAGAAGTGTGCAATGATGTCAGCATATGTACTCACCTGTCATATGTAGGACATCATGTCATTCCCCCTTTTACTGAGTTACCCTGCAAATCTCCCATTTTCTATCATGGGTTGCACAGGCAGCAACTCATTCATCCTACTACTGCTCCCACCCCAAGATAAGATAGGTAGGAGAACTGGCCATTAACCATTTTATCCTATCCTTCTGGGCAACTTGTCCAGTTGACCTGTATTTATTCCTGAACTCCAATTTCTGGAAGCACAGATGGATATCTTACCTTTGCTCTATATTTACAAAATGTACTTTACTTTTGGGAGGATATCAATTTATATTTCTTATGAGTTGTTAAAGATATTCTTATTTCAAGGAGTCAGAATGCTGTTTTATTGTTCTAGGTGCTAAGGAGAGAGACTACCAAGCCAGAGCCAGCAGGTGGGCTGCTACTGTTCGCCAACGAATCACTACAAAGATGAAGGATGGTGAGAAACCAGAGCCTGAAGACTTGCAGCTGTTAATAGCAGAATTAATTGGTGTGTTTGGCACTGTCCTGCAAAAGAACAACCGTAATTCTTGGTTATTTCTTTATGAAGTTCTGTCTCTTATTCAGCCATATAGTGACTATCTTAATGGTAAAGAGGTTCTGCTGAGATACCTTGAAGGGATCTACATTAAGTATCAGACAAACCAAACTTTGCTTTCTGATATTGACATTTTGGGAGCTATGGACAAAGCCTTTCCCAAGGATACTGCTGTATTATATGAAAACTCATTCAGTTGCACAACTACAAAAGTAAAAAGCCCTCCTAAATTGATGCCTCTAAGGGAACAGGTACAGTGTGGCCCATCTCCAGCCTTTGCTGCACAACCTTTCCCATTTGTTCTTGAACGAGTCAATGAGAGCCCAGAGGACTACTTTACTCCTGCCCCACTGTCTGTTGAAGATTTTCAAAAGTCATTGGCCACAGCAGCCTTAGATGTGGCTCAGACAGAAGCTGTGTGGAGCTCCAGCATTGGACTGATATCTTTAGCTCTTGCTACTGACTTACCAGTACAGTTTCAATCCAGAAAATTTGAGGAGGTCTGTGCTGAAGTGGAAGATAAGAGGTAATTTGCTACAGTTTAGCTGTAATTTTTACTTAAAGCTGCTACGGCTAAAAATGCATGGACATTGCCTTCCACCAAACATTATGTAAAATCATTAAATTCATCTTGTAAATCATTCTTAGAACTGCAATTCTTGATTGATAATAGATATCTGGATATCTTTATCTTGTTTTATTTAAATGCACATTCTATTTTACAGCTTGAAAATCACACCTGTAGCACCCTTCCTCATTATCTCATTATGTATGTGGTGTCAAATTGAATAAATATATCTCTGAGGATTGCTCCACAACCATGGTATAAAATAAATCAGAGTATTTAGTAAACCTTTGATTAATTACAGACTACAGCACAAAATAAGTGTGGTATTTGGTGATAGTCTAGTTGATCTATATCCACAGTACAGGATTGATATCTGATGTTGTTACTTGACGTGTAGCAGATATTATTGATGCAGCCTGAAGGCAGGCTATATGCTTGATGACGTGCTTAAGAATGGTAGACTTTCCAACAAAGTACATTTGTGTAACAACAAGGAAGTAGACATTAAAAAGGTTTGTCATTGAGGTGAAACAATGTGCATTTTTCTGTAGTGTAATGTATGTAGAATGTGCTGAATATTTAAAAAAATGATTTGTGAGGTATGTACTATTATCTCATGGATGAAAAGTGGCTAAAGACATTACATCTGGCACTGGGAGATTAATCCCCATTACATCTAGGACAAAGAACAGGACTTAGTCTGGCACCTAAAATTTTTACAAGCCTACCTTAGCACCCTACCCATCACCCATAATGCTGGGAGCTAAGGAATTATCTGCATATCTTTTTAGCTATGCATTAAAGTCAGTAACACTTTAAAACAGTTACAGCATTTTTTGTGAAAGATTATTTTTTTCTGACAGGTTTCAGTCCTTGTTGATTTCTATAAAATTACAGGTCATTTTATTTCAGTTTGTGAATTCTTGTTTTAGCATTCTGTAGTTTGTGTAGATAGGCTGTCTTCCATCTCTGCTTTAGGCACCATTTTTTTTCTTCTTCTTCTAGTGACAGTTTTCCCATGAAGCACCATGGGGTAAAAGTAGGATTTTCAGTTGTTTAAGAAGTGCAAATGTGAGGCAAAATACCCCTACCAACTAAGCACACCAAAATATTTGAAATGTATTGGAGAGACTTATTTCTGTGAAGAATGAAAAATAAACACAATCCATCACCTTTAAAGGCTGTACTTTCTAGCTTGTTAGCCTTACTTTCAGCAGACAAGATACAGTCCATCCAAACTACTGCTGTTTAGTTAATGAAGAACAACTCAGTACTTGTGGCTTCCTGTCTTCAGGCCCTAGAACTCATGTTGTCCATGATTTTTCATGATCTGCCGCACCATGTTTTTCATGAGAATTTTCCAGTAGAACCTCAATGTTCAATGGGAGCAGCTTACTGATCCACTAGATGCTCAGATCAAAACATTCAAGAATGAAAGGAACATTTTTCATGATGAACTCGAGCCCAACCAGTTTTGTGGAAAACTCTTTAAATGCTCTCAGGTGGAAGGAGCCTTGTATAAAGTAGACAGTCAAGGTATATGGTAATGAAACAGGCCAATCTGACTCACTTCCCATCGGTGTGATTGTAATCTACTCTAACAGTATGGCAGTGGTTTGATACATAAATAAATATGGAGATAACTAATTCCTGATCCCTTTTTGGAAGGTCATTGAGAGTCTTGGAATATGCTTTTGCTGCCATTTGCCATCTTATTGTCTCTGACATTCTGGGGCAAGCCAGTTCTCTAGCTGACCTGCTCAGCCACTGTCTGCTGATGTTGCAAGAATGGTCTTTCATTTGGCAGAATAGGTTCTGTTCCATTGCTGGAGGAAGTCATGCTGTGAGCATTTTGCACCCTATCAACTTCAAGCACAGAAATGATTTCCCTTTATACCTTACTTAGGAAAATGTACCCAAGATGCCATTATATGGGAATGACTCCAAGACTTCCTTATTATTTTTCTCTTCTTCCCCTTATTTGCAAATTTCCAGGGAAGACTAATTCTTGCAAAACCAACATTATCCTAATAGACCATTTTAGGCACTGGGTCTGGTTTTCCTTCCCTTTAGTTTCATCAGTTGGACATACTGCTTCAACTGAAGCCATCCAAGATCCTCATCTCATCTATCAGTCAAGCCTTATTCAGACTTTTATTAACACAGGTTAACCACTTGTATTTGCAAGTTCCTGTGATGGTCAGGGACCCTTCATATCCTTAATGGGCATTCTATATCCTTATCTTTGCCCAGAGACTCAACTCAAGGAAAACAAATCAAAGTTTATCAACCCATTTTTTATTACTAGACACTGTGAGAGGTCTAAACCCCTTTACAGCACCTATGCTTAGTATCCTGAAGTATTTGTCACAAATTTTGTATTTGGGTCAGCTTTTCTTCCATCAAGGTACATCTTGTGGCCATCCTGATTTTTCATCAGTGTGCAAAGTCTGTCTCATTAGCTTCACTAAAAGAATGCAAAGCATTGTTGAGGGATATGCTCTGCCCCCTTCCCCACTACCACCACCATTAAGTCTCTGGTTCCATTGTGGGACCTTTACTTTGTTTTGGAAAAGTTCCTCTGCCTCCCTTTCAGTCTGATTTTTCTATTTTGTTAAAATATCTCACAAGGAGAATCCTTTTTTTGCTTGCTAATGCTTCTGCTACAATTTCCAAACTTTAAACCTTGTATGCTAACCCTTTATCATCTTATCTTATCTCATCTTATCTTATCTTATCATCTTCTACAATGACAGCATATCCACGAAGAGAAATTCTTTCTTTATGCTAAAAGTGGCCACAGAAGCTAATTGCAATTACTTAATTGATCTTCCAGTTTTCTTTTCTAATTATTAATTATGCTAATCACAGGGAATACTTGCTTCATTGTGTGGATGTGCATAGACAAGTTTTACTTAGACATAACAAAATCAAAAAGGAAGGATTCTCAGCATTTCATTTCATTTGTCAATAAAAAAAATGGGTACAATGGTATCAAAGTCAGCTCTATCTCTTTGACTTCTGTATTGCACAGTTTTCTTATGAGAAATATTGCAAACCTTTGCCAGAATTTATGAATGCTTATACCACTGCAGCAGTGGCACTTTACGAGCTTTCTTTAAAAATGCTTGTTCCCATTTCCACCCTCCTTTCTGTCACCTCAGGCGTAATATGTCCCCATTAGTTTGGTACAGGATTTAGAGTCATAGTATAGCAATCTTTTGTGGACGTGAAGAGATCTGGAGATGGGACCTAGTGAGGAGAAACTTACTAGTCTGGGAAAACTTTCAGTGATGGATTGATTAAGTCCTGCCAATCTTAGTCTTCATCTTAGTGGTGATGGAGATGAAATTGCTAATCATCTGTTGTGTTGTATAATTTTGGAAGAGTGCTGCCTCTGACCACTGTGGAGAATAAAGTGCTTCAGTGGCTTCTCCACTCCTTCAAGTGCTATATTTGAAAACTGCTCCACTCATACCATTTCAATTTGGTATGCTAGTAGAACTCTCATATTCTCTCTTTTGGTGGCAGTCCATCTGGCCTCTTTATTTTTGATCAGATCCGCATGTAAATGTCCACTTGATATACACTCCTTAATGACATGTTTCAGCTCATATTTTTCCTGTTTCTTAACTTTCATTGTTTAATTCTGTTTGCTCACTGTTTTAACACAGTTCCACAGAGCTGGGTGACCAGTCACTGCTCTGCTGTTTTCACCTGTGAAATCCAAGGAATCTGTTGCATTCCACTAACCATAAATACAGTTTTATACTGTAGTTTGTACTTTTAAACTGCATTTTTGCTATATTGCTGATTTTTTAAAACTGTTATTACTGATTTGTTGCACTACTTGTCAGATGTAGCATAGACTACATTCAGACCTGCTGAATCTGGTTCTGTTTGTTAAATTGAGCACTCAACCAGGCTATCTTTTGTTGGAGAGGGCCCCCCTGCACCCTTGTGGCAGGAAAGTGCAGTTAGGACTCATCTAATCAAAGGTTGCTGGAACAGGGCTCAGTTTTGAGCTTTTGTATTGGTTAAATTGTTTAATTCAGTTTGCTCATTTTTTAACACAGCTCAACAGAGTTAGGCAACCAGCCACTGCTCTACTGTATTCATCTGTGCAATCTCAGCACTAATAAAATAATCTGACCACCATGACTGTTAGTCCATAAAAACTCCACAGGCTTTACTGTAGAAGAAAAAGGTAAGTGCTTTCACAGTATACTGCCCGCTTCTTCAGACCATGTAAATACAATAAAAAGCAAAGCCAGTTATGTAAAGAAATTTAAAATCTAATACACCAATAGTCAACTTCAAATTATGCTACATTGCAATTAGTCAACAAATCAAATCCAGAACTCAAACAAAAACTAAAACACAGTGAAAGCGCTTACCTTTTTCTTCTACATTAAAGCCTGTTGACATTTATGGACTAACAGTCATGGTAGTCAGATTATTTTATTAGTGCTGTAAATTTTTGTATTTTCTGACCTCTGCCTGGTTGTATATTCTTTGGTTTGGTTCATTTGTGCAATCTAAGGAATCTTTTGCATTCTGCTAACTGTAAATACAATTTTATACTGTATTTTGCAGTTTTAAATTGTATTTTTGCTATAGTGCTGATTTTTAAAACTATTCCTGCTGATTTGTTGCACTTTTTGTCTGCTGTAGCATAGTCTAGATGCAGACTTGTTGAATCTGGTTCTGTTTGTTAAATTGAGCACTAAACCAGGGTATCTATTGTTGGAGAAGGACCCCCCCTGCACCCTTGTGGAAGGAGAGTGCAGTTAGAACTCATCTGATTGAAGGCTGCTGGCACAGGGCTCAGTTTTGAGCTTTTGTATTGGTTAAATTGTTTAATTCAGTTTGCTCATTTTTTAACACAGCTCAACAGAGTTAGGCAACCAACCACTGCTCTGCTGTATTCATCTGTGCAATCTCAGCACTAATAAAATAATCTGACCACCATGACTGTTAGTCCATAAAAACTCCACAGGCTTTACTGTAGAAGAAAAAGGTAAGTGCTTTCACTGTATACTGCCCACTTCTTCAGACCATGTAAATACAATAAAAAGCAAAGCCAGCCATGTAAAGAAATTTAAAATTTAATACAGCAATAGTCAACTACAAATTATGCTACATTGCAATTAGTCAACAAATCAAATCCAGAACTCAAACAAAAACTAAAACACAGTGAAAGTGCTTACCTTTTTCTTCTACATTAAAGCCTGTTGACTTTTATGGACTAACAGTCATGGTAGTCAGATTATTTTATTAGTACTGTGAATTTTTGTATTTTCTGACCTCTGCCTGGTTGTATATTCTTTGGTCTGGTTCATTTGTGCAATCTAAGGAATCTGTTGCATTCTGCTAACTGTTAAGTACAATTTTATACTGTATTTTGCACTTTTAAATTGTATTTTTGCTATATTGCTGATTTTTAAAACTATTCCTGCTGATTTGTTGCAATTTTTGTTTGCTGTAGCATACACTAGATGCAGACTTGCTGAATCTGGTTCTAGTTGTTAATTTGAGCACTAAACCAGGGTATCTATTGTTGGAGAAGGCCCCCCTGCACCCTTGTGGAAGGAAAGTGCAGTTACGACTCATCTGATTGAAGGCTGCTGGCACAGGGCTCAGTTTTGAGCTTTTTTATTGGTAAATTGTTTAATTCAGTTTGCTCACTGTTGCTAAATGAGCCCTACATTTGTGTGAGTTTGCACTTGTTTTACACAGCTCCAAAGAGTTAGGCGACCAGCCACTTCTCTGCTATGCACCATTGTGTACTACAGCTCGGTGGGGGTAACCACTGGCAGTTATAGATCCAAAAACTTCAGTAGATAAATTTTCCCTTAGTAGCTACCTGTGATCCAGCTGAGAAGTCCTTAAATTATGCTTCATTCTCAGAGAGCACCTCAGCTGTGCTTTTGCTCCTTAAACAGTCCCAAAATCACCAAATCTACAGCATTCTCATACCATTTAGAGAACCCCCACTAGTATAGACCCTTTATAGAGCACCCCATTAGTACAGACCCCATTTAGAGCGCCCAGTTGTAACATGCCCCTCCATTTTCTTTCCCCACTGGGAAAACAGGATTTAACCTAGCATTCTGGATGGTCAGTTTCCCTCCATTTATCCTACTAGCCTGATTGACATGGGTATCGTGAGGCAGTGTAGCAACTGCCTCATGTACACTCCTCTACTCCTAAATCACCCAAGTACAATTTGTGAGAGATGCATGTACTCTAAGAATCTGGAATCCTTGCTCTCTCACACACAGAGCAGTAACACTGAACAGGTTGTCAGCTCACATTCTACGCCTCCTACACAAAGTGTGCACTCAACACATAGACCATCATATGTGGAGGTACTCACCAGAAACATACCTAAACACCAGAGACCTTCCAAATACAAACATGTTATGCCTAATACAGCACCTACAGCACTCAATGCACATAATGCCCAATAAGCCCCTAAGGCAAAGCATATCTAAACCAAATCTTTTAGTCCTAGGTGACTCCATTTTAAGACACACAGACATCCCACTCACCAGGCTGGACGAGGAGAAGGTTATGGTCAGCTGTCTATCAGGTGCCAGGATCTGTCAGATCACACATGCACTCAAGTCTCTCAACAGCAAGTACCATTATGACTCTGTCATAATTCATGTTGGTGTGAATGACTTGAGAAGTACCTCACTAGACTTTATGAAGAGAGACATGATTGAGCTCTATGAATATGTATCTCATGCAGGTAAGTCCTTAGCCTTGAGCAGCATTCTACCCTCTTCTGGGATGATATCACAATATTAACAAAAAATGATTGACTTCAACAATTGACTTAGTTTCTGGTGTCATTCTACGGGGATCCATTACCTGTCAGCCTGGGATGACATGGTTGATAGACCATGCTGCTTTGCCAGAGATGGTCTTCTCCTGTCACCTCTAGGCTTTTGGTTACTGGCTAAGGCACTTACCTCCCCCATACTGCCTTTTGTAGGCAAGGTCTCAAGAACAGAATTTATGACATGGCAATATCATTTATAAATAAATTAAAAGTTATGGTGCCAAACACAAGGAGTTTAAGTCAGAAACTGAACTCTCTGGAAGTACTCCTCTCCCTAGAGGATGTTGACATCTGTGCAGTCACAGAAACATGGTTCAGGGCCACAGAGAGCACCCTGGACTTTCATGGCTAGAATGCCTTCCAAATTTTCAGACCGCAAAAAGAAAGTGTGAGAACCAAAGGAGGAGGAGTATCTATTTTCATCAAAGATAAATACACTTCTAGACTGGTTAGACAGAAAAACTCCATGGAATTACTCCATGTTCACTAACTGTAGGTAAACCTCCCCCTTAAAATCATTATTAGCTATAGGCCCCAGGCCCTTCAATGAACCACAATGCCCACTCCACTTATTTGGACCTACTTGAGTCAATCAAATTACAACCAAACAGTCTAGCCATGGGTGATTTTAACTATCCCTCCATTGACTGGGAAACCTATACGAGTACCATCATGCTTGCACAAAGGTTCCTGGACTTTGTTAACACTAATGCCCTGGAACAAATTGTATGCAACCCCACAAGGGGCACAAATAGTCTTGAAACAACCAGCAAAATGTCCAAGATAGACTGTAAATAACTCGAAAAACAACACGAATTCCACACTGATAAAATTTAATAGAATATAATAGTCTTAGCACCTCGGCCACAACAGCCTTCAACGAGTACAAAAAGTTAATGAAAACACACTCCCATATATATAATAAGTAATCATTCAATTAAATACAATTAAAGACATGGTAAAAACTGATAGTCCTAAAATTTAAAGTGAACATCACTGAATAACAACTCCATTTAAACACATTAGATACAATGTATTAAATGAGAAAGAAAACTAATGTAAACATCTCCAGTTTACTTCTTTATTTAAACCCATTGATGATAATGTATTCTATTTTAATATAAAAACAGATCTGAAGTAGGATATTCATTTGTCTGCAACCTGTGGAACCTGTGGGTTATGGATCCGATATCGGATCCATCCGCCATATAGTTAGTTTTCAGGATGGTGGCAAGCTCTCTCCCTCTCTCACTTATAATGCCCCCTCTACCCTCCCTCATGACCTCAGATCTTGTTTGCACTGGTAAACTAGATGTGGATTTCAAGCTCTCTAGCTAAATTGGTTTTTTTCTTGTTAAAAAATTTTCCTTTTTTTTTCTTTAACAATTTTTGTGTGAAAGTTGTATTTTCCTATTATTATTGACTTTTTTAGTTTTTAATTTTTTTTCAGTAGTAATTTCCCTCCCTCCCTGGCACGTGTGATTGAGGGTGTGTTGCTTCTTTATTGTTTTAGCATTATGTTTTAGGTTTAGGTTAAATTTTAGGTTAGGTCTATGTGACTATGGCTGTCCATATTTCAGCTCATATTTTCTAAATGCTGTGTGTGGCGCTAAGCACCACACTCGTGTACAACCTGTCTTTGAGTTGTGAATGGTGTGGTTGTTCTATTTGCAGTTCAACCTCAGGATTGTGCAGGGTTCCAGCCCAAGGCGGGGTCTTAGGGTCCAAGCTGGTCTTGGCGTGGCACCTCCGCCCTCCAGCTCTGGTCTCAGGCGGCTCCCCTCCTGCTCCTGGGACTCGTCTGGTCCCCC
Source organism: Protopterus annectens (assembly GCF_019279795.1). Taxonomy (NCBI): domain Eukaryota; kingdom Metazoa; phylum Chordata; order Ceratodontiformes; family Protopteridae; genus Protopterus; species Protopterus annectens. Next base: position 256,131,585 of record NC_056736.1, on the reverse strand, counting down.
AGGACCCGAGAGGATGCATCTGGGAGGGCGACTCAAAGACTACAGGGGAGAGGCATGCTTGATGCCCATCTAAGAGACAAGCACTGCCGGGCGGCCGAGACCTCTGTTTCTCCTCCGCCCGCCAGCTTCTCTTCTCCCCCGGCACCCTGTGTCGGTCCGGGCCTCCCTTCTCGGCTCCTATCACCTGTGTGCTTCAGGGGGACCGGTAGGAGGAGGAGACCCTACCTCCGAGGGAGGCCCTCGAGGCTAGATCTACCCCCTGCCGAATGCTGATGAGATCCGATGAGGATAGCCTCGATGCTGATCTGGACTCGCAGATGGGAGTGTCCAGGCCCTCCCTCCCTCACACCCTCCCGGGGCCGCCCAACCTCCACCCGCTTCCCGGTTCGAGCAACTGGCGCTTCGAAACCTTCCGCTTCGGGTTGAACAGCCTCGGGACTTGCCGGAGAGATCCGAGGTCGGAGGGTGCGCCGGATCCCGGGGACGGATCCCTCCATGCCCCTGCCTCGGTCGATCCGCTCCTTCGGAGCGTGGCCGGAGCTGATCGGGCGGGTCCCGATCCTTGGCGGCCATGTGGTGTCCCACGCTCTGTCCGAGGTCAGGTTACCCCCGGCCGGCTTTGTCGTAGTGGAGGCGATTCTGAGGCCGGATCCTTTGGGACCCGGCTTTTGAGGGGCTTTGATGTAGTGGAGAGGGCTCTGTTGAGGTGCTCCCATCCGGCCCTGCCAGGCTTCCACCGCCCCTCCTCTGCACTGGGCGCTTTGGCTTCACCTGCCCACCCCTGGGACAGCCTGCTTGCGAGGCCAGGCCTCTGCTCCCCACGGGCAAAGGACTGCCAGGAACTCCTGAGTCTCTCCATAGGAGAGGCTTGAGTCTCACTCGAGACACGGATTGGGGTGGCTCCCCTCCTCACGGTCACCCCTTCTCGCCAGACAATGAAGGGAAGGCTCCCCCATCACCCCCAGGAGGATCTCTCCCACGGTCATGCTGGAAGGTCCGTATTAGGGGGTGGGTGTGTTCCTTTCTCCCTCCCCCGGGCCTGCCCGCTTTGGACCTTTGTCCCACGGCGTGGGTCCCCTGGTGGGACCACCGCGGGACCCCTGGGGGAAGGAACTACCACCCAATCCCCACCAGCCCGGACCTGATAGAAGCCTTAGCCCGCCCACTGACATGATGTGGATGCCTTGGCCCAAGTACCCAACTGGTGCTGAGGGGCGGCGCCACATGTTGAGGCAACTGGCTCAGGAGAGATGGCTCCCTGGGGAAGAGAGCAAGGAGTCTCGATGACCAGGCGGAGGAGGTTGCCTTGAACCATCCACCATGTTTCCTCGAGCGGGCTGAGTGTTTTGGCATTACAGCATTGCATCCTTAGCTAGGATGGCTCTAGCACGCTTTAGGACTGCTCTGCACTCCCCGGTCCAGCTACCTGCCTGCACTGCAACCAAAATGGAGCCTCTCTCCCATCTCACAAGTCTCAAAGGCCAGAGCTCAGTGCCTGCTCTGGCCAGAGCTGCGGACACATGCTGCCATTATGAGGCTGGGAGCTCGGCGAGCACTGCTGCTTTTCTGGATCCCTTTCTCTAGAGCTAAGTAATCCTTTGATGGTTCACCCTTGTTTGGAAGGACCATTCATGGCAGGACCCTGTCTGAGGCGATCGAAGAGCTCTGGTTCGCAGAGAGGGCCGCTTGCACCCCAGAGGCCCTATTGCAGGAAGTGGTTCTGTGTTCCAGAGCCAAGGTTCTTGAGACGCAGTCTGTCTTCGCCTTGCAGCGGAGGACAGTCCTGAGGCCCCTAGGTCCTGAGGGGCAGGGTCAGAGGGCAGAGAGGGGCTGGAAGTCTGCGGCAGTCCCAGCAACCAGGAGGCTGCCCACGAAGCAGTCTGAGAGGCTCCCGGGGAACCTGGGAGAGGCAGTCGGGACGCTCCCAGCCCAGCTGGGTTCTGAGGCGCTTATCCAGGCGCTCTGTTCTCCTCAACACCGGGGGCGGATAGTCCCCTCCACCAGCTTCACCTTCCAAAGTTGAAGGACCTCTCAGAAGCACTCTACACCTAGTCAAAGGGAGGCCGCAGGCAGTTTCCAGCCATCTGCGAGAGAGGGTTCTACTCCAGGTTCTCTTTAGTGCCAAAAGGCAGCAGGGGATCTACCCAGGTCCTAGACCTCTCTCTCTTGAACCTGGCAGTCCCCAAAGAAAAATTCCGGATTGAACTCTACAATCTATTCTCCTAATCTCAATGGTCACTGGGAGTCTATTCTCCCTTCTGGACGGGGGCCTACCACCACTTCTGGGGAGTAGCTCCTGGAGACGCCACTACCCTCCTCTAATGGGACAGGGTCCCGTACTACCACCTCCCTCCTCCTGGGGGGAGCCAGTCACCCAGGGTTCTTTACCCTCCCCTTGGTCTCACCACCACTCCAGGGAGGGGTCTTTCCGTTTTGCAGGGTCCAGGCCCCCAGTTTGCTCAGGGGCCCAGGCATCCCTCACTACTCCGACTGGCCCCCCTGGTCTTTCTCCAGCCTACTTCTCTCAAGCTCCTTACTTTCTCCATCAAAGGCCATTAACTCTCTTCAACCTCTCAGAATTTTTCTCCACCTTGCACCTGGGCACACAAGGAGATCTCAGAAATGACTCTACACAAGGAGTTTCTCTGCCTCTGTCCTCACCATGGGGCCATCAGATCATCTGCAATTGTTCCCAGCCGCCATGCTCCATTTCAGGGTTCTGTTCCAGCGAGTCCATCCTTGGCACTCTGAGCCCATGGCTTGAGCATACATCTTCTCACAGTGGCAAGGGCTCACAGTCCGGTCACTCTCATTCATGCATCATCCCACTCATCAGCAGGGCTCTCTATGCATCATCCCTGGTGCGCCAGCTCCTCTTGCATCATCTCTTGTGGCGGCTCGCCTCCTTGGATACAGCGGAGCCCTCTCTTGGTCGCCTCCCCTCTCGCCACGGGTGACCACGGATGCCCCCCACTCCAAGGCAGGCTTGACCATTGGTCCTCCTTGCAAGGCATCACGACCATTCAGACCTTTTAGGCATATCAATGCGAGCACTATGACCCCAGTGCATATCAATGTCAAGGGGGTGGAGCAATCGGATCTTCCTTTGGTTGTCCGGGCGATCTCCAAGACAGGGGAAGCAACAAGACCCTCTTCACCGCCAAGGGGTTCAAGGAGCAATGGTCTTTGTCAAGGCTTTCCTTACTTGGGAACAAGCCTGCCAAACATCGAGAGTTTGTCCTACCGTCAACATCCCTGTCTTGCCTTTCCTTAACTATTCATTCCCAACTTTCAAGTCTCTCAATTTTCAAGGGAGTCGGCACATTTCCGCACGGCTGGGAAACCCACAATTCGGCTTTTTGCTTCTCCCTCAAACACCAAGTGGGTAGTTTTTTTATTTATCTCCTCTCCCCCTTCAAAATTCCCAAGAGACGGTTGGTATGCCTAATTCCACCCAGCTCCTCTGTCTGCAGATCTGGTGCCGCCTCTGATGCTGCAAGTTCTCTTGAATCCTATTCTCGGGCGGACAGCAAGTCCTCCCATTAAGCCATTCTCTCCTCCCTCAGATCTGTTCCCTTCCTAAGCTCTGGTGCTGGTCGTCCCACCCTCCTTGGATTCTAGGATCCTATTTGCCTCTGCCTCCCCGGCCTCTTCCTGCATTCCAGTGATATCTTGCCTTCCTGCATGCATCCCTCACCGCTGGGCCTATCCAGCTTCACTTGATCTCTCTCAGTACCACTTCTTCTAACCTCTCCAATTTTTCTGCTTCGGTCGGTAAACCATCCACTTCCTTCAACTCGGCTCCAAAAGGCTCCACTAAGTTGTGTTTGCAAAGGCTCTCTTGATAAGGTCAATGTCTCCCTGTCGTGCTAGCCTTTGGCTTTTACGGCCTTTTAATGATGGTGCAAAAAGTTTCCTTCTCACCTCAGCCACTTTAATATTTTCTTTCTTCGTTCCTCCTCGGTTCCAGCCTTATTTATGTCTCACAAATCCCTGTGTCTTTCTAACTTCACTACTTTTGGATTACAGGCCCCTTATGCTTTTCTTAACTGCTTGATCTTTCTCTTTGGTCTATAAGGTGTCTTTTTTACATAACTTCTTACATCAGCCAAGGGCCCCAGTGGAGCTCACCTTGTCTTCAAAGACAGCTCCCTACTTGGTCAGCATCTCTTGTGAGTCTCCTTGGCCTTTCCCGTTTCTTCCTTCCTAGCTTTCCTCGATTGGTTTTTTTATCCGGATTATCCCCAGGACCTTCTCAGCTAGGATTTCCAAAATTTGTTTAGGCAGACCTCACTAGATCAAACATCAATTTCAATGTTTCTTCCTCTAAACATTCTCAAATCCATCAATCCTCCCTCCTCTGTTTATTTTTTACAGGCATTCAATCCTTTATTCATTTCTGAAGCTTCCATTCACGAATCGACCAGCTGTTTATTCCTTTTAGCAATTCAATTTGGGCTTACCAACCTATAAGTTTATGCCTCAGCCAATTCAAATAACCATCTCATTGGTTTATTTCTCTGGCAATTTAGGTTTTTTCCGGAGGCCACGGGGCTCTCATTCAACATTTTGTTCCTACTATACATCTTCTAAAGGCTAGGGGTCCTCTAGGTTGATATTTACAGTCTCGGCCTATCAGGTTCCAGCATGGCCGATTGGCACCTCAGCGGCTGGATTGTTTTGTCCCACGAACATTCCTCTACTCTATTTATTTCTCATATCCTTCCATCTAGGGCTAAGATTCAGGTAGCTGGGAGTAGGTGTCCACAGCAGGCAGACACCATCCTATCCTGATTCAGATTTGGTAGCTGAGGGGTACTCACCATTGTTAGGGTTCTGCAGCATGGGTGCTTTGGCTTGTCTGCAAGAAGTTCACCCTCCTATCCCCTCCACATTCAGCTCTGCATATTACTGAACTCCCTTTTGAGGTCACCCTACTTTGGCAACTCGGAGCATTTCACATATTACCCAGATTTCCTTATAAAGTAAAATATTTTTGAGTAATTTTTCATCCCCCTTCTTAATAAAGACTTGTTCTAAAATAATACCTTGTAATAAATTAACATTACTACTATGCTTTTCCATAAAATTCAGTGCCAAAGGGCTCTCCAACGTTCCCCTTTTAATGTCCCAAATATGTTCCTGCAACCTAATTCTAAATCTTCTTTTTGTTTCCCCAATATAGAATAGGTCACAGGGACACCTGAGACAATAAATCACACCCGATGTATAACATGAAAAACAGCTATGTGGTCTAAATGTTTTCCCATTGATTCTAGAGACATATAATCTAATATAGGGATATACATTACAATTATGGCATGGTATGGTCCCACAAATAGATAGTGAAAGACCAAGTCTCATTGCTGGAGAGACATGATATGCTTTAACCAATTTGTCCCCTAAATTTTGTCCTCTCTTATAAGCTATATAGGGAACATCAGGAATAAGGTTATGTATAAATTCATCTTGTATCAAAAATTTCCAGTAATATTTAATGAAATCCCAAATTTCAGCACTTAACAGATTAAAGGTAGTAACAAAAAATATTTTTTGTTGTTGATTAGTTACCCTCCTGGTTATAGTAGTCCTAAAATTAATATGCCTAGCTTCTGTATTTTGGTTTCTGCTGTTAACTTCCCCATCCAAATTTGATTTTATTAATTTATCAATTGATTCACAAATTAAATCTATACTACAACCCCTTTGTAGAAACATATTTATTGACTTATTAATTTGTTTCTCCAAATCAAGGCCATCATTACAAAGTCTAGATAGCCGAATAATTTCCCCATAGGGTAAAGATTTCAACGTATGGGGCGGATAGCAACTAGTCCTAAATAAATATTGGTTACCATCCACAAATCTTCGATGAACAGTAGTGGAAATAAGTCCATCCTTCTCTCCTGATAAACAAATATCTAAAAAATTAACCTTAGTTCCAAACTGTAAACCATCAAATTTAATATTGTATATGTTATCATTTATTTCTGAAACAAAGGCAGGCACTAAATTTAAACCCCCTTACACAGAAAAATCAAATCATCAATATAACGTAAAACAAAACATTTTGTTGCACAAATGTGTTAGTATAGATATATTCCAATTCGAATTTAGCCATAAACAGGTTGGCATACATAGGGGCAAAAGGTGCCCCCATAGCCGTCCCCCTTAACTGGTGATAAATCTCTTCATTAAAACTAAAAAAATTATTCATAGTTAAATCAATAATATAGTGTGAAGTAGGACTATCCCCCAAAAAATAATGCAACGCTTGTATTCCATCATTATGGCTAATATTTGTATATAAACTAACTACATCCAAAAATATTTGTATATAAACTAACTACATCCAAAAGAAACTGTCGTCGCTACTGTCAGTTTCAAGACTACGTTCACAATCATGTCTATTCACCCGCTCATCCCCTTGTGCAAAAAAAACATTTCAAATGTAATTTTCTAACAAGTTTAAAAATCTCTTGTTTGATTAAATAGATCCTACGTGTAACGGTGGGTACGAATTTCAAACCCAACTGAAGAACAGCTGTCTCTTCATCGGTTAAAGCAGAACCAGATAAATTAACTGCATTAGATACATAAACAGATGTAGAAACAATGTTAATATTATTCATATCAGTTCCATCTGCCTCGTTTGAAGGTTTGTTTATATTGTCCCTCACGCGCCGGAGAATTGAAACCAGTTCCTTTTTTCTTGTTTCCTCTTTTAATATTTTCTTCGTTCTGACGAAAACGTTGTTGATGTGCTTCAGGTTCTTGTGCATTAGGTAGTGGTGGAAAATCATGTATTTCTCCCTCTGAATCAGTAGTGAAGCCTAAACCATCAGAAGAAGCAAAGGAAACAAACAATTGTTTTTTATTGTTTCTTTTCCCCATCTGTCCTAAATGGAAACTTTGTTTATTTCTCCAAAGAAAGGCCCGCCCATTTCCGTAATCACGAATATCTCGTTTAATTTTATTAGATTTGAGATGGACTTGTTCATTTTCATATTTATTTAGTTTCTCTTTGAAACTTTTGAAAATGTCATTAATTTTGGAATCCCTTACTTGACTCGATAACTTTGAGTGCATCCCATGCAGTTCATTTTTAAGTTTCGTGTGCAATAGTTTCTCCCTTTCTACTAAAATGTTGACCCATTCCATAGCACAAGTATGTGCCGCAGCTAACCAATGATCTTTAAACATTAAATCATTAGTATCTGTGATATCAAAGGGAGTTGCTGGGCTTTTAAAAGCCCTTAACCCTCGAGGAGCAATATTTAATTCTGTATATCTGATAAGTCCCAAGAGATTAAAATGGCAACGAGTTTCTCGAAAAATTAATTTTTCAAAACTGTCCACATTGTCCTGTATTTCTTGGGAAAATAGACCAGAAGAATTACCACCAATAGCCCCAAATGGGTTATGATATCTCTGCTTTCTATCTTCCTTAAATTTAAAGGTACAGTCAACAGAGATAGACTCACCATTAGGTAGAGGTTGAGCACTTTTTGGAACACCAGTTATGCCTGTAGACTGGGTAGAAACCATCGGAGCCTGGGCACCAGCTGAACAGTCGTCACATTAGGAACATGAGAAACAGCTAGAGGAACAGGAACTGAAGAGCCATGGATAACAAAATTATCCATAGTTTTTTGCAAAACCATACCCGATGCACCTAGAATTCACGAACCACCAGGAACCGGAGGGGTAGCGGTAACATTACTAATAATATTATAGTCTTCCCAAAAGACCCTGGGAATATTCAGCAAGGAATCTGAATCCATGAATCCAAAAACAACCAGCAAAATGTCCAAGATAGACTGTAAATAACTCGAAAAAGAACACGAATTCCACACTGATAAAATTTAATAGAATATAATAGTCTTAGCGCCTAGGCCACAACAGCCTTCAACGAGTACAAAAATGTAATGAAAACACACTCCCATGTATATAATAAGTAATCATTCAATTAAATGCAATTAAAGACATGGTAAAAACTAATAGTCCTGAAATTTAAAGTGAACATCACTGAATAACAACTCCATTTAAACACATTAGATACAATGTATTAAATGAGAACGAAAACTAAAGTAAACATCTCCAGTTTACTTCTTTATTTAAACCCATTGATGATAATGTATTCAATTTTAATATAAAAACAGTTTCCTTATAAAGTAAAATATTTTTGAGTAATTTTTCATCCCCCTTCTTAATAACGACTTGTTCTAAAATAATAGCTTGTAATAAATTAACATTACTACTATGCTTTTCCATAAAATGTAGTGCCAAAGGGCTCTCTAACGTTCCCCTTTTAATGTCCCGAATATGTTCCTGCAACCTAATTCTAAATTTTCTTTTTGTTTCCCCAATATAGAATAGGTCACAGGGACACCTGAGACAACAAATCACACCCGATGTATAACATGAACAACAGCTATGTGGTCTAAATGTTTTCCCACTGATTCTAGAGAAATTTAATCTAATGTAGGGGCATACATTACAATTATGGCATGGTATGGTCCCACAAATAGATAGTGAAAGACCAAGTCTCGTTGCTGGAGAGACATAATATGCTTTAACCAATTTGTCCCCTAAATTTTGTCCTCTCTTATAAGCTATATAGGGAACATCAGGAATAAGGTTATGTATAAATTCATCTTGTAACAAAAATTTCCAGTAATATTTAATGAGATCCCAAATTTCAGCACTTAAGAGATTAAAGGTAGCAACAAAAAGATTTTTTTGTTGTTGTTTAGTTACCCTCCTGGTTATAGTCGTCCTAAAATTAACATTCCTAGCTTCTGTATTTTGGTTTCTGCTGTTAACTTCCCCATCCAAATTTGATTTTATTAATTTATAAATTGATTCACAAATGAAATCTATACTGTAACCCCTTTGTAGAAACATATTTATTGACTTATTAATTTGCTTCTCAAAATCAAGGCCATCATTACAAAGTCTAGATAGCAGAATAATTTCCCCATAGGGTAAAGATTTCAACATATGGGGCAGATGGCAACTAGTCCCAAATAAATACTGGTTACCATCCACAAATCTTCAATGAACAGTAGTGGAAATAAGTCCATCCTTCTCTCCTGATAAACAAATATCTAAAAAATTAAGCTTAGTTTATTAAGAAGGGGGATGAAAAATTACTCAAAAATATTTTACTTATAAGGAAACTGTTTTTATATTAAAATTTAATACATTATCACCAATGGGTTTAAATAAATAAGTAAACTGGAGATGTTTGCATTAGTTTTCGTTCTCATTTAATACATTGTATTTAATGTGTTTAAATGGAGTTGTTATTCAGTGATGTTCACTTTAAATTTCAGGACTATCAGTTTTTACCATGTCTTTAATTGTATTTAATTGAATGATTACTTATTATATATATGGGAGTGTGGTTTCATTAAATTTTTGTACTCGTTGAAGGCTGTTGTGGCCGAGGTGCTAAGACTATTATATTCTATTAATTTTTATCAGTGTGGAAATCGTGTTGTTTTTCGCACAAATAGTCTTGACCTGGTCCTCACCAACATGGGTGACCATTGCACTACCACAAGTATAGGACACTCACTGGTTAAATCCGATTAGCAATCAGTCACATTTGAAGTAGCTATAACACCTGAATCTCTATTAGGTGAAATCATGCTAAAATATTTAATCAGAGTTAATTATAACCTCCTATGGGATGGCATAAATAATTTCCAAGCTCCTGTTCCCACAGCTGTCATTGACAATCTATACTAAGGTACACACAAATTCCCTGTACAAGTACTTACACAAATGTACAGCTGTGCCTGATAGGATCAAAACAAGATCCTGAGAAAAAAACAAGCCTCCCTGGTGGACATTTAGCATTAATTAATAAGTTATACAAGAAGACAAGAAGACAACTTATAAAATCCTGTAAAGGCAACTTAGAAAAAATATAGCAACCATAGCTAAGGATAACCATAAGGCATTCATCAGCTATATCCGTAACCTAAAAGGTAGGACCCAGATGTGTGCTGAACTAGCTGTGGATGGCATTACACACTGATCCTGTGAAAATAGCTAACCTATTAGCTGACAGGTTTGGCAAAATTTCACCCCTCTGTCCCCTCCAAACATTCCACAGAACATTCCCGCTGCATCTCCTCCATCTTGCATCTCCAAAGAGTAAGTCATCAATGGTCTCTTCAAGGCCAAAAACACAGCCTCTATGGGACCGGATGGCATCTCAGGTTGCATTTTAAATGGTTTAAACCATGAGTTAGCAACTCCATTAGGTACTCTCTTCAACCACAGCCTGAGTACTGGTTTTGTCCCTGCTGAATGGAAAACAGCAACCGTCTTCCCCTTTCATAAAGGGGGTGCAGCAACAGACTCTGGGAACTACAGACCTATAAGCTTAACCAGGCTTATCTGTAATGCCATGGAATGAATCATCATGGACCTTATAAATAAGGATATAGGTGATCTCCAAACCCTTGATCTGACACAGTTTGGTTTTGTCAAAGGCAGGTTATGCCTGTTAAACCTGGTGGATGTCTTCAAAAACATGACCAGAGCCATAGACAAAGGGAAATCTGTGCATACAACTTACCTTGACTTAGCCAAGGCCGTTGACACAATCCCACATTTGGGCATCATTGATAAACTCTCACAGTTGAATATCAGCCCTTATGTCATCACGTGGGTTGCTAACTGGCTCAGCGACAGATCACACTCAATCAAAGTTGGGGACTTTACCTCAACCAGCAGACCTGTCACCAGTGAGGTTCCACAGAGGTCAGTGCTAAGCCCCCTATTGTTTAGAATATATTTCTCAGAAATTCAGGCCAAAACTGAGGGGGCTATGGCTGACTAAGTTTGCTGATGACTACAAATTAGGTGCAATCAATGAATCCACAAATGATGTCAGTATACTTCATGAGGTACTTACAAAAAACAGTGATTGCTGCCAAAGCCATGGACTCAAACTCAGTGCTAAAAAATGGATTCTAATCCCATTCAATAAAAATGATATTCCTGCAGACTATTATATAAATAATAATACCCTAAGTAACAGCTCAGTAGTGAAAGACTTGGGAACGCAAGTTGACTGTAGCCTAAACTTTGACCACCATGTGTCTACTATGGTAAGGAAGGCATTCTACGTTGCACAACTCATAGGTTCATAGGTTCATAGATTCCTACTAAGCTAACTGCCCTTGTGAGCCATTTTAAGCTTAGCCAATTATCCCTTGTGAGACTCAAACCCTGCACCTTGTGTTTGTAAGGAAAACACCTTAACCATTAGGCCACCCTCCCAACCCTCATTAGCAAAGGCATTGCCTCAAGGTGAAAGAGGTCATAACACTCCTGTACTCGACCCTCATCAGGCCAATAATTGAGTACAATGCTCCCTTAGGTATGTACCTTACCAGGCACATGCAGCAACCTGAGAGACCTCAGAGACTTCTAACCTAGAAATTCAGGGTCTCCAGCACATGTCATACACTGACAGACTAAAGTCACTGCACTGTACTCAGTAGCATACAGACTAATTAGAGAAGACTTGTGCCTGGCCTGCGAGGCAATCTCATATTTATACCTAATGGAAATGCTGCATATCTGCAAGTCAAATGGGACGAGGATCACCTGCTCCAGGGACCTTAAACTGGCCTGGGACATAAATAAGACTTGCTGGAGAGATAGATACAGTGGATATAAAAGTGTACACACCCATGTTAAAATGCCAGGTTTTTGTGATATAAAAAAAAATGAGACCACAATAAATAATTTCAAAACTTTTCCCACCTTTAATGTGACCTATAACGTATACAATTCAATTGAAAAACAAACAAATCTATTAAGGGAAAAAATATAAAAAATAAATAACGTACAATAAGCTGGGTGCATACATGTGCACACCCTTAAACTAATACCTTGTTGAAGTACCGTTTGATTTAATTACAACATTCAGTCTTCTTGGGTATGAAGTCCTCATCCTGTGAAACCATTCTAGCTGCCCTAACTAGTTGGCCCTTCATTATAGACCTTATTTGATGGTAAGGGTGGGAACTTGCAAAATGCAAAAATGTGTTTGAATAGGTTGGTTTACAATAAATGCTGGAAACGTACCTTTTGTTAATTCTATCCTTCTTCAAAAACACATCCAAATAGGCCAGTTCCTCACTACTGTATGTATGGCTAAATTTCAAAAAATCGGTCGTACCATTAACATATGTTATAAAAGAGTGTAATTCATCTTCTATGCAGTCCCAGCTGATACAAATATCATCCAGGTACCGGGTATGCAATCTTAAATTCGCCCTCTACTCACTCTCAAATACATACAGGTGTTCCCAATGAGCCATCACTATGTTAACAAAGATGGCACCACAGGACGAGCCTATTGCTACACTATTTTTTTTGTAAAAAATACTTTCCTTCAAAGTAAATAAAGTTGTTATTGAGCACTGTTTCAAATAAGGTTTCATACAGATAAATGTTCTCCTGTCTGGCACCCTTTCCATACAAAGATTTGGCTATCCACTGGACCCCCAATTCCTGGGGGATAACCATGTACAAGTCTCTGACATCAATAGCTACTTAAAGATCATTTTGATAAAATTCAGGTTAATTCATTATGTGCAAAAATTCCCAGGAATCTTTACATATCTGTTTTTCCCTCACCAGAAATTTTGTAATTTCTAGGTCCAAGTATGTAGCACAACCTGACGTTATAGAATTTCTCCCATTAACAATTGGAGGCATGGGAGGGTTCTCAGTACTCTTATGTAATTTTGGGACACCGAAAATTGTTGGAACCTTAGGGAAGAGCATATTAAGTAGTTAAACATATCTACTGAGATGCTTCCTTCAATAAGCATGTCCCCTCAACTGACCATATAGTTTATTAATAGCCCTGTTCGGGTCTATATCAGATTGTCAAATGCTGACAACTTCGAAACTTCAAACTTCAAACTTGAAAGTTCGAAGTCTAAAAACGACAAATGTCAAAAAAAAAACATTCAAAACCCAAAACAACAAAAAAAAAGATCTATGCAGGGGGGCAAGACCCCCTGCACCCCCCACACCCCCCACTACTTAAATATACCAACTCCGAGATCGCACTACAGTGCAGTAAAGGGAAATCTTCCCTTACCACACTCTATGGCAATCTCCATTATATGTTTCAATGCTTTTACACTTCGAACTTTCAAGTTTGAAGTTTAGTGCTTCGAACTTATCAGCATTCAACATTATGGTATAGACCCACTGTATTCATTTCATATAAGGAAATCTCATCATATGTTTCCGTCCATAAAATCTCAAACATTATTTTATTATAATCATGAAGGCCCATCACAACCAACCCTCCCCCCTTGTCTGGTTTCATTATTCTAATTCTTTGTGTCCTTAAAAATTCAATTAATTCTTTTTCCTCTGCTGTCATATTTACCATTTTTTTTGTTATAGTTACAAGTGTTTTTCATGCGCCTGACATCCAGTTCACACATTATTTCAAATAACATTAAAATTGGATGCAGTGAGGGATTAAAAATACTAGGGACCTTATATACATTATCATTTTGTTGATCACCTACACATAATAATTTAAGATTTATTTTCCTTAAAAACATTTTAATGTCAGTTAGTTACATTAGTAATATGCATTTGGTTTGCTGGAACGGAGGTAAGCCCCTTAGATAACATATTGGTCATTTCTGTTGATAAATCAGTACTGGAATAATTATATATTCTAAAGTCCCCTTCTGTATAACATAACTCTATTACATAAGAAATGTCAGTCACTGAAACATGTCCTGTATTCAAAAAGCAAGAATCATCTCCATTGTTTATAACTGCATTTACGGGGTTTCCCTCAGTTATTAATTCCACTCCGTGGTGTTCCTTTGGGGTTGTTTCTTTATTGGGGGATGTGGCCACCTCATTATTTTCGCTGGTTCCCTTGGTAAGGCATTCGAAAATCCTGTTGCAAGGATTGATTTTCCTGATTCCACTTTTGTGTTATCCGTTTGGATCTTCTGAGCGGTGGACATTCTTGATTCTCATCATCCACACACTTGCCATCTTGAAAACCCAGTCGGAAGTTGTCATCCTCATAGTTATTATTGACGGAAGTAAAGTTCTGCGAAAAACTCTGCTCATTATGCTGATCAGTTTTTTTACTCCTCCTATTTCCCCAAACTTAGGAATAGGGAGGTTCAGGATAGGCTCTGCCTTTGGTATAGTCATTATTATCTCTGTCCAGCTTCTGGATTTTAGTTAACTGCATTTTGTTTAAATGCTGTTTCTCAAAAGGAATATAATTTTGCTTACAGCAGTAATAATGTTTTTTATAGAAGCTGGCTTTTTTTTGCCTCACAGCAAGAGGTTCTCTGGTTCGATTCTCGGCTGGGGTGCCTTCTGTGCGGAGTCTGCATGTCCTCCCTGTGGTCGCATGGGTTTCCTCCAGGTGCTCAGGTTTCCTCCCACATCCCAAAGATATGCAGTAGGTGGATTGGACACTCCAAATTGGCCCTAGGTGTGAGTGTGTGCATGTGTGTGCCTTCTGTGGAAGGTTGGGCACCGAGCTGGCAACTCAACACTGTAAAACTCTACTGCCAGTCATGAGCGGACAGATGATCCACTGTGGCGACCTCTAACCGGCAAAAGACGAAAGAAGAAGAAGAAGATAGAAGCTGGCTTTTTCTGCAGACATTGGCTCTTTAAGAGAAGGGTGAATCATTTAGTCAATTAATTGATTTATTTATGAAATGTAAATAGTTTCTGACTTAATTAACTGTATAATGGTGGTGATTTGTTAGCTAATTTAAGTGTTTGTTATTTAAATGTATAATGAACTGACAAGATTATCTGATGAAGTCCTTATAGTTTTGAGTTTTGAATGAAAGCGCTTATCAGCTATGGTTTTACTATTAAAGACGGTTTGTTTTTTATCCTGCTTAGTGTTCGTTCAGTTTTTCACTTTTATTATATTGGGTGCACATAGCTAGGCTTACAAAGATCTGGTCAATAGCCCGGTAACCATCTATGAACCTATAAAAATAACACAACTGCTGTGTAATGTATCCTTTGGCATATTTATCTTATGGCTACAAGGGTAAATACACCATTTAGTTTCAAAGTGTTTTGCAAGGTGTAGAAGTTTTATTTAATTAATACATCAGAGATAACTCTGCAGACCATACCACTGATGACAGTATATACGCACACATATCTATGTGTACAAGGTACTTAGCCTTAGGAGCATTTGACAAATAAATACTGTAGCCATGAGCTAGGATTAACACCAGTTACATCCAATAAGCTTCACACTGCAGCTGAAGTGCAGATTTATGAACATTAGCCTCCCAGGAATTCACTCACCTCACTGTCTTCCCAGTGCCTTTCATTACTATTTTACCAGTAGTAACTGTGCTTTGATTAAAACTATGTTTTTCACATATATATAGTGTTTTCTGGGAGGGGCTCATGATACTCTTTTCAGTATCACACTCCCTTTCTAATTTTACTGTAACTTGCTATCACCAGCCAGACCATCTGGCACAACAAGGTCACAATTACTGTAGACTCTTAAAACGAGTCAAGTAAATTATAACTTATGGTAGCAACAGCTAAGCAGACTCTCTCTCCAAAAGGTGGGTATGAACCCAAAAAAGGTCTTTAATGCAGAACATCGCAGTTCTGTATTAAACGCAAGTAGCTCCGTGTTTGGTGATTTTTGATTTTTGATTGGCCCTTATGCCGGTATACGAGCCAGTCAATAAATCACACAGCGGACCCTCTTTTGTTCAATGCGAACATCAGGCAGTCCCGCATTAAACAGAAGTAGCTCCGTTTTGTGATTTTTTTTTTTGATTGGCTCATATACCAGCATACTGGCCAATCAAAAAAAAAAAACAAAGCAGAGGCTGTTTCGCTGGGAGTTTAACCAGCAGTGTGGGACTTGGGATAGAGCTGCTGATCCCAGGACAATCCCACTCAAATAGGGATGTCTGGCAACCCTAGTATGAGCAGTTATGATTCGGCGGTTTTTGTTTAGTTACAAACAAACTTTTGAGATAGAATAATGAAAGGGCCTATATTATAACATCGAAGTTACAGAACATCGAATACAATGCGGTCAAAACCATATTGTTGAAGTTCCGTAACTTTGAAAATGAAAAAAAAAAATCAAAACTTTAAATTTTTACCCTAACGGGTTTAAGCGGGGGGCAAGCCCCCCTGCACCCCCCCACACCCCCCGCTACTTAAATATGCCAACTCCAAGACCGCACTACATTGCAGTAAATGGAAATCTCCACTTACGAAAATTTGCGTTTACACGCTCGAGATTCTGAGCATTCGATATTCTCTTGCCGACAATGACAGATTAGACATTGTCGGCTTTCGAGAATATAATATAGACCCTAATGAAATTCTTCATGGATAAATTAGGTAATGTTGTTTGTCTTTTGGCTTTTCCCGGTTAGGGGTCGCCACAGCGGAACTCCGGTCCGCTAATGATTGGCAGTAGATTTTCATGAACACCGAGGTGTCAGCCCATTTACGCATGTCTTTCGAATGCCCACCCAACCGCGGGAGGACATGCAAACTCCACACAGAAGGCACTCCCCGCACTCCAGCTGAGAATCGAATGGGAGAACCTCTTGCTGTGAGGCAATAATGCTACCACTGCCCCACCACGGAAGGTATAAATTAGGTAATACAGTTTGAAAATGAAATATGCACATAAGTGTACTATTGCACAGAAGATATAAAATAAGATGTCTTGAACATACAAATGACATTAAAACTATAACAGTGTCTAACAGCTAGTTGGTCCTAGCAGTGTCCAACATCTAGCTGGCTCTAACTACCACTAACTGAAGATTACGCTTACTTATCTCCATCTGAATTTCAAGAATCATTAGCGGTTCCAAAAGGAAAACAAGCAATATTTATCGGCATGAATTCATTAACTCTGGATAACAAGCTGTCTCTCTTCTCATCTACTGTCTATTTAAAGATTATCTTCACTGTTCACAGGCTTATTAGAAGTCCAAAAGTAAATAGTGGCTGGATTAATTAATGTTTTAAAAGAAAGTGTCACTTTAGTTGATGAAACTGAAGAGTAATGTCCTGGAATGAGTCATTACTAGGAAATATTCAGTTATCTCTGGCTCTTTTACACAATTAGAAAATGCACCAAACAAGCCTGTATACGAACTCCATTTATTGCAGTAAGAACACACCAAGATTAAGCACTTTCGTCTTTCACATAGAAGACTTCATCAGAATAAAGCAGACTGATTTGTGAACCATCTTTATACCAGGACATGTTACATAATACATAAAATTGAGCCAATGATATGGTAAAAAAATTCACGTGAAAAAATTACATGAACAGTATTAATTAAACAAAATGTTAATATTCAAACTGACCTAGCTTGCAACAAATAGAAAACTATTATATATTAAATACCTTCAGCATATGTCTAAAAAACAGGCATATTAATGCATATAAAAATGTTAAAATACTTAAAGTTTCATAGATTTTTCTTTCAGGGCTGGAAGAATAGTCAAGGAATCATTTATACCTGGTGGAAAATTAGCTGCTAGTCTGAGCTGTCATGCCAGCTTTTTTACTTACTAAATTCTTTCAGTCACCCCCCCCCCCTCAAATCTATGCCCACTGTATCCAGAATGCCAAATTTAAAACCTATAAAATTGGAACAAGCAAGAAAATGCCTATATAATGCATTTGTGTCCTTGTTTTTGATGTCATTTATGTGCTCATAGATTCTGTATTTCAACGCCCTCTCTGTTGTCTCGACATAGAATCCATTGTGCGTATCACATAGAGCAAGGTACACCACTCTGATGGTAAAACAATTAGCTTTCTTAAATGTAGCCTTAGATGCCATCTTATTCGCTAAGTACATTTGGAGTGCTTTAAAAATATTAGTACATTGAGAGCACCTCCGACAGGGTGTTGCACTACGACCACCCTCTATCGGTAAATTCACCTTATTTTCCGAAAGTTGTTTAATATTCATGCCAACCTTGCTAATAAAAAACAGTTTGCCTCTCACTGCAGTTAACACATCATTATATGCCCGAAATACACTTCAGTTCTTTTTTAATATGTTTTTCACTTCATATGATATAGGACTGTATTGCACTATGCATGCATGCTCGTAAATCTTCGTTTCACCAGGATCTGTAGGGCTATGTTAGTAAATGAGTGGTTCACTAAGAGGGGCTTATATTTTTGCCCCCATCCTACATATACCTCCTCAGTAATTTGTTCCACCATCTGTTTGGGGTATCCCCTTTCTAAAACATATCTTTTAATGTGAAAAATTCCTGCCTCACATCATTCAAATCTGAAGTCATGCGTGCAATTCTTATAGTTTGTCCTTTGACTAAGCTTTTTTTCTGTGAAAGTGGGTGATTACTCGTATAATGAAGGTAAGAATTACAAAAAGTACTCTTGTGAAATATATCAGATTTGAAACCTGTAGGTGAAAAATTAATTTTAATTGTGCTAAAAGCACTGTGCTGTTACTCTGATGCTTACTGTGATGGATTTGAAGTCTTCTTAAGACACTCAGTCTTGCTGGCTGGATTCCTCTGAAATCAAAGTCTGGTTATAGTTGCATTCACAGTCTGTTGCATACAGAAACTTGCAGAATATACACTGATGAGAGAATATACTTTGCAGCACCTGTCTTTAAGAGCAGTAGCCAATAACTTTTATAATAAACCACACGTACTTCTGTTACAGCTTCAGAAAATGTTCTACTTTACTTCTCATATAGTACAGATGATGTGAGAGATATAACATTTACTGGTAAAATTCTAAAGATACTGAACAAACAAGAACATGTTGGTGGTTGTTTGTAAATAAACAAAGGAATAATCTACAACATTATTATTTATGCCATCTTCAAAGTATATTTGCCTTTCCTGTTAAGATGGCTTTATTCTACTTACTTTGTGGCAGATATAACATTTACCTCAGGACAAAATGTGTCCCTACCAGTACCCCTAATATAATTGGATTTAATACAGAATTTATATATATTTTTAGTTAAACACACACCCTCTTGGTTTTGGATAGATACTGCCTTGATGATGCAAATGCTGACACATTTGTTCTTGTGCAAATGCTGTTCAGTAAACTGTCTTCAAGGAAATGCCTTGTGGATTAGAAAAGCATATTTTTAAACTTTCTTTAAAAAACATGTCCTGTTGGCAGTTCTTGAAAGAAAGCAAATTACATTCTTGTCATGTTTGTAAGAATTCAGCTTTCTTGATGTGTGTTTAATACACTCATAAGCAAGTTCCTTATTTTTTAAGCCACAATCATTTAGTATGGATGCTAATCACATATTACTAAACTCTGTTTCTGCATTTAAGCAAGCTTTATCTTATTCCTTATTTATGTTGCATATTTGTAGCAAAGTTACATTCAACCTTAATATCTTGTTGTGCATAATCTTACAGTAGGTGTATGGGAAAATGCCATGTCCAAATAATGTATACCTCTAGTGTTGTAGCTATAAGTAAATTCCAAAAATGAGGCAGTTTTGTCCAGGTGGTTAATAAAGCTAGAGATATCTTCCACTGCTCCCTTCCACAAAATAAAGATGTCATCCAAAAACTTGCAATATAATTGGATGTTGTTCTAAAATTCTTTGTGGAATACATATTTTAATTACCAGCCTAGTAATACTATATTTGCATATATAGGGGCACAGGCAGCCCCCATGGCAACTCCCCCTGTTTGTTGGAAATATTGGCCCTCAAAATATAAAAAAATATTCTCTAGAATAAGTGCCATCATTTCACACACCAGGTTTACTTTGTCATGATTTAAGGTGGAACATGTAAAGAGTGTCTCTTCAAATAATTCTAATCCTTCTTGCTTGGGAATAGAAGAAAAAAGATCCTTCACATCAGTAGTTAAAAATACCAAATTAGCTGCCCATAGATTTTGTTTAAGCTGTCCTAAAAATCCCAGGAATCCTTAAATAGACGTGTTGCTCTCTCCACTACATGCCTAGTCATTTTATCTACAAATAATGCCAAATTGTGTGTTTTGAAGCCACTGGCAGCAACAATGAGTCTAAAAGGTGACTCAGTGATGCTTTTGTGTATTTTTGGGATGCCGAATATAACTGGCACCTTAGGATAGGAATTAGTAAGAAAATCAAGGAGGTCATTAGTAGCACATTTATCCAAGACATATTCTTCTAAATAACTATTAATATGTTGATATGCAATATTTATTTGGTTCTTAGAAACCTGTACCTAATTCTCTCATTGAATAAAATATTCTACATAATGTTGGAATAATCATCTGACTTGAATATTACTATACCACCTCCCTTATCAGGGGTCATAATACACAGTCCCTTGTCCCCCCTCAGTTGATTCATGAGAATTCTCTCATCAGGACATAAGTTGGCATAAAACTTCTTGTTCTGAGCCTATAATTCATACATGTCTTCCTTCAGTGCCTTCTCAAAAACATTAATGAGGGGATGGAGTGGTGGATTGAGCACACTACTTTTCTTCAAAATATTTTTGTGTGCACTTGTGACCCTAGCCCTGAGCAGTATCCTGCCTTCACCCAGAATGATACCACAGTATAAGGACAAAATGATTGACTTCAACAATTGGCTAAGTTTCTGGTGTCATTCAAAGGGGATCCAATATCTGTCTGCCTGGGATGACATGATCGACAAACCACGATGCTTTGCTAGAGATGGTCTGCAGCTGTGGCCCCTGGGATTCAGGTTACTGGCTAAGGCTCTTGCCACCCCTATAGTGCCTTTTTTAGGCAAGGCTCAAAGGACAAAGTCACCACTGTAACAGATATAAGCATGCAAAATCTGAAAGTAATGCTACTCAATACTAGAAGTCTAAACCTCAAAAATGTACTCTCACGAGGCACTCCTAAAAATGGAGAACATCAATATCTGTGCAGTAACTGAGACCTGGTTCAAAGCTCCAGAGAGCACCCCTGTAATACCAGGCTACAATTCTTACCACACTTTTCGGCCACCAAACCAGGACCGAAGCACTAAAGGCGGAGGAGTGTCCATATTCACCAAGGATATTCTCACCTCCAGGCTAGTTGCCCAACACAATGCATCTGAAATTCTACAGGTGCAACTAACACTAGGTAAGACTGCAATTCAAATTGTAGCTTGCTACAGATCCCCCACCATGCCCCAAGATTCTCACTACACCTTTCTAAACATACTAGATACTATTAAGATACAACCAAGCACCCTAATACTGGGTTATTTCAACTATCCTGCCATTAATTGGAAAAACTACATGGGTACCAACACCTTTGCCCAGTGGTTCTTGGAATTCATAAATTTCAGTGCTGTGGGCCAACTAATCCATAGTCCCACCAGGGACTCCAATATCCTAGACCTGGTCATTACCAACATGGGAGATCGATGCTCCAAACCAGTGGTCACCCTCTCTGTTGGCCAGGTCTGACCATAAGCTAATCACCCTTGACATCCATATCCCATCCCCACCCCCCAGTAGGGAAACTTCCATAAATAAATTCTCCAAAGCCAACTTCATGTTACTCAAGTCAGAAGTGACAAACTTCATGACAGCCATGCATACGGGAACTGGAAGTTCGACCGCTGAATCCTACACTAAGGCACTGTACGAGCACATCCACTTGTGCATGAATCATGCCATTCCAAACAGAAACAAGACAGTCTCCTCCAAAAAAAGGAACCCAATCAGGTGTTCCCCTGCCATAAACAAACTATACAACAGAAGAAAGAAACTGTTGCAGAAAAGAGGAAACTCCCATGATGCAAAAAACTCTCTTACCAGCCTCAGTAAGAAGCTGAGATCCCTCATAAAATTCTCCAAAGCTAGTTACGAAAATAAAACTGCCAAAGATTCAACCACAATGCATTCTATAGTTATGCCAAGAATCTAAATGGCAATGCTCAGATCTGCTCTGAGCTACAACAGAATGGCATTAAATATACTGATCCCATGGATATTGCCAGTACCCTGGCAGATCGATTCAGTGTCAACTTCACCCCCCTCTCACCCCCTAAAGGGCCCATCTCAATACCAAAAGATTGCCAAATTCCAGTACTCATGACCACACAGGTATAAAGCACACTCTCAAAAGCTAAAAATACAGCATCCATGGGACCAGACAACATCCTGGGCTGTGTACTACATGAACTACAAAATGAAGTGGCACCTCACCTAAGTGTCATGTTTAATCATAGCCTCACCTCAGGCTTCATGCCCAATGAGTGGCACACAGCTACAGTTATCCCACTCCACAAGGGGGGATCCACCTTGGATCCTGGGAACTATCATCCTATCAGTCTGACGAGCCTGTTCTGCAAAGCCATGGAATGCATTATAATGGAACTTATAAACAAAGACATTGGCAACCTTCAAACACTGGACCCCATGCAGTTTGGTTTCGTAAAGGGCCGATCTTGTCTCCTCAACCTGACTGACTTCTTTGAATCAGTCTCCAGAGCCATGGACAAGGGTAAGGCGGTCCACACAGCCTATATGGACCTTGCCAAGGCCTTCGACACCATCCCCCACTCTGGAATCACAGATAAACTTAATAAGCTGGGCATTAATCCCTGTGTCACTCAATGAGTTGCCAGCTGGCTTACTGACAGAACCCACACTGTAAAAGTAGCCAACTCAAAATCCAGCTCCAGACAAGTGACAAGCTGTGTACCTCAGGGTTCAGTCCTGGTACCGCTCTTGTTTGGCATCAACTTCTCTGAAATACAGGCCAGCACTAAGGGACTCTGGATAACAAAGTTCACAGATGACTGCAAACTGGGAGCCATTAATGAATCCCCAAATGATGTGGATATTCTACAAAAGGGCCTTACAGAAACAGATGCTTGGTTCCAAAGCCATGGGCTCAAGCTCAATGCCAAGAAATGTATAGTCATCCCCTTTGGGAAAAAACATGTACCCATGAATTACCACATAAGTGACAGTACACTAAACATCGAAAGTGTGATAAGGGACTTAGGGACACAGGTGGACAGTGGTCTCACCTTCGATAACCACATAGCCACAACAGTCAGGAAATCCTTCTATGTGGCACACCTCATCACTAAGAGCTTTTCATCCAGAAAAAAGGAGGTCATTGTCCCACTGTACTCATCCCTCAGACCCATTATAGAGTACAACGCCTCATTTGGTATGTACCTCACAAGACATCTGCAACAACTGGAAAGGCCACAGAAATACCTCACTAAAAGAATCACAGGCCTAAAGCAGATGCCCTATGCTGACCATCTAAAAAAACTCCAGCTATACTCTGTTGCATATTGCCTACTCAGAGACGATCTCTGCTTAACATACAAGGCCATGTCAAACCTAGTGCTGTTGGACATGCTACACTTAAAGAAATCCTAATCCCTCAGAGCTACATGCTCCAGGGATCTAAACCTGGTCATCACAATGAACAAAACATGCTGGAGGGATAGGTTCCTGACCCAGAGACTCCCCATACTCTGGAATAGACTGCCCATACATGTCAAGCTGAGTGCCTCTCTGGCCCTCTTCAAAAGGAACCTTGACAATTGGATAGGAGATAGGAAATTCACCCTGGGGATCACGTCAGTCAACCTGCTAGACAGGGGACCAGGAAAGTAAATATTCTGGGAAGAAATAGCCAGGGAATTGTTATGGCTAGGCTTGTATAGGCCCTAGGGCCAATAGCCTAGTACCAGCCTATGAACCTATGAACCTATAAAGCTAACTGTAATCTGTCTACCTCTGACTTTTATGACCATTTATCAGTTTCAAGATGTATGCGTGAGCTCAGTGACTGTAGAGAGCAGCTTGTCTGTCTTTTTGTATGTAGTCCATGTACATAAATGTACTCAAGAACTAACTGAGATTTTTATATGATCTGACATATGTCCATATACATATATATATATATATATATATATATATATATATATATATATATATATATATATATATATATATATATATATATATATATATGGGTTACCTTCAGTACGTCGACAGCCCACTACATCGAATTCCACTTCTCCAACACGGCAGAACATCGACAAACAAAAAGCCGAAGTTTCCCGCACGGCAAGTTACCGCTTTTGACGTATTAAGGGTAACCCATATATATATATATATATATATATATATATATATATATGTGTATATATATATATATATATATATATATATATATATATATATAGATCTGTATTTATATCTATATATATCTATATTTATATATATATATATATATATATATATATATATACATACATATGGGTGCCCTGCCTTTGGTATAAATGCGGGTTTATTGATGTCTGTTTAATCAATTGCATTTGTTTGGTATATGTAGATGGGCGACAGGTGTTTGAGAGCAGCCATCCCTAGGTAGAGGACTATTCCCTTTCCCCTAGGATTGTGCAGTCTCAGTATATATAATTAGCAGGAGATGTGGGAAGGTACAGTTGGGCTTACCCCCTGAAAAATACTGTTTTATTAATTTTTTTTGCTTGTTTGAAATTTGCATGTACCAAGGTTCGTCCTTGCTCGTGCATGGTAATGTGTCAATGTTTGATTTGTCGACCTTTTGGAGATCAAAATACAGTCTTCTCAACTAAAGTGAATGAACCCATATATATGGTTAAATGGTAACATGATTGAATATCCAGTTGATTAGAAACTCAGATTATTTAATTCACTAGCTGTGAAAAAAATTAGAATATAAAAGGGAGCTGGTTTGATTGTTCAATCTGTTTGTCAACTTCTTTGAAAGCTTTGTTGCAGAGAGTCAATAATATCCATCATATATTGTATACTGCCAACATCGGAATTAATATTATTCTGAATAAAATTGATGTTTCTGCATGGTCTTTGAAAAGTGGTGAATTTTGTGGTAAGACTTTGCATAATTTTTTCTCAGGTATTATCATAGTTTAGCTATCCTCACCCTCACTTATCTGAGTAGTGCAACTTCTTGCTTATTGACAGAACATTTCTTACCAAGGGTTATCATTTAACCGCAACTTTACAATCTGCATGGTTTTATGAGAGCACTAAGACTCTAACTCCACTGTATGCCTTACTGTTGAAAAAGTATTATAGGGCTTATAATATGTTATGGCAAGGTATGTTTGATGTAATGTCATCATGTCAGCTGACATCTTTGCTTCAATAAGTTTTGTTTGATTTTGAACCTGTGGCAGTAAAGAGTGTGGCAAAGAATGTCACTGGAGGTTTCTTTAACTTAGTACAAAATATATGGCACAAAGTGCAGAATTTAGGCTTGTGTATGTTGTAAGGGTCATCAGGTAGGTTCTAATTAATGTAAAGAAGTGTGTTGCCCTGAATGTTTTACAAGAGCATGAAGTGCATGATGTTTTTAAAGTACTAGGATGCGAGTTTGGTGAAGAAGGATTCCCTCTGCTCATATATTTTGAGAAGGTCTATATATTGGGGAGGCCATGGAAGTTTTATGCACATTCTGTTTTCACATTCAGATTTCCTCCACTCTTTCTCATAAGTTTTTAGAATGTGTTCAGCTTGAATGAATTGCCCTTGCCTAGGACCCAAAACTCTGTGGAGGTATGGCACAGGTGCCTGTAATGTTTACTTGGGTGTTGTATATCTGATTTTACTGTGTAATGAATGTTCTTGTGATGGAGCAAAACCATGTGGATGAACTTTGGCAGACGAACAATTTAAAAGTGTTTAACAGTCGGTCATCTACTGATGTGTTATACGTTGTAAGAGCAGTTGTGTTATGGCTACAGATTTGATGCTATTTATTGTTCTGTGATGTCTGATGTTACAGTCAGATGGACAGTCTTGTATTATGAAGTGGATATGTGCACTTTTATTAATGTAATCAACTTATGTTAGATGGTGTGCTTATTTAATTTGTTACCTGTAGTGTATGTGTGATAGTCATCTAAGTAATGAGAGTTTTATTCATAAGCAGATTTCGAGAGTGTGCTAGGGAAGGTGTAGCCCCCCTGTTAGTGCTTATGTTAAGAAGCAATCGGCCAACAAAAATCAGTTTTGAATCTGGGTTGTCCATATTGCAGTTTCATCTGTAAACTGCACATGCAGGCTAGCTCTTTTGTCATTGTTGATATTTTTCATTTTGAAAGCAGTCCATTTGGAGGTGTGAAATGTTGTCATTAGGGCTGTGACTCCCCTAACACTGGCCCAGTAATTAAGGAGCCTCAATCCTCACCACTGGCAACAGTGGGGGACGTACACACTGGGTGCAATTTCCTTTAAGAGCACACAGAGACCACAGTTAGTCTGGGGCTGATATCTTCCTCTTTCTGTACAGATCCCCAATAACACTCCCCACTGGCACAGCTATAGGGTTGAGATCTCAGCTGAGTGGCCAAGCTAAGACCTCCAGCACCCTCTCTGTCCAAACAGTGCTTTGTGTCCTTGCCCAAGTAGCTGACGCACACACACTATGAAATTTGATTTATATACAAACACACACACACACACACACACACACACACACACACACACACACACACACACACACACATACACAATCACCTGGGGAAGGCTGGCACAGGTTTACTAGCTATTCCCCCTTATGCCTAGACTATAAGGTAGTTCCAGCTGCCACCAGCCACCCTTATCAGCTACTATAAGGCCCTTAACAAAGGGTGTTCAATCCTACGGTGGAATGTTACTGTTAATCCAAATGGTAGATGTTAAGTTGTCAATCTCGCCTTCATTCTTGCTGGATGGGGCACTTGCTTAGCTTGAGAACTCCTTTTACCAGCTCGAGGCAACCCTATATCCCATGATGCAAGGTGAGACTACCTCAGATCTCATTTGCCGCTTTGCGAAGAGGTCTCTTTTTTGCCAGCTCAGGTGAGTTTGAATTTTCAAACAATTTAGTCAGGGTTTTTCTCTCCCTTTCTTTTTTAAATAATCAGATAGTGTGTAGTTTTTCTTCAGCCCACCCTATTTTCCCTTTAATTAAACTTTCAAGTTAAATTGCTAAGTTTATATTTTCAGTTAGGCCTAGGCCTCTTTCTCTTAATCCCTATCTGTGTGTGTGTTTTTGGGATTAATAGTGTGACTGTTTAGTGTGTGTGTGTGTTTTTTACTTAGACTATGTCTAGGGAAGGAAAGGTCTCAGGCTTCAAGAAGTGTGACTCGTGCTGTCAGAAAATGTCTCTGACAGACGGTCACACTTCTTGTGTTTACTGCCACCTGCAGGACTCCTGTGCTATATGTCATTCTTTTAGCCAGAGAGTCCTGCAGGAGAGGAGGAACAAGTTAATCCTCCGTGGCTTATTAAAGCCAGAAGGTTCACCCACTAAGACTGGGTCGAGTAAACCTTCAAAGCCACCTAAGGTTCAGGCTACAGTTGTTAAGCCTTCCCCGGTGGCTCCGACTCCTTCGGAGTCGAGATCGGCTCCGGCTGGAGCCGATCTTTCTACCTCTGATGTGGTAGTGTCGGTTCCTACCGGCTCCGACACTCAATCTATAGTTGCCTTGTCGGCTCCGGCTGGAGCCAACGTGTTATCCAGTATCGGAGCCGAGAAGCCTTCGGCTCCATCTGGAACCCAGAGGACGTCGGCTCCGATGGCTTCGTTCAAGAAGAGATCTCGGTCCCCTTCTTTGGAGTCGATCCACTCGGCTCCAAGGTCTCCTCTTTTGTTGGAACGGAGTCATCGGAGCCGATCTTCGAGATCTTCCATGCTGTCTGACCACGATTTAGAGAGGGTGGTAAGCAGGCTGTTGAAGTCACAGGCACTAGCCCAAATGCTCCATAGCCCGTTTCAACAGACTTCGGCTATTGCTCTTCCCCTTGAACTTCCTCCTCCGACTCTCCTTCAGAGTTCGGAGCCGGAGCTTCTCGGAACAGCGACCGTGTTGGCGCCGGAGCTGATACATCCCCTTTTGGCTCCATTGTCTTCGGCTTCGATCTCCTCCATGAGACCTTCCTTGGAGGGATCCGGTCGTCGAGTTTCCCTTGTCGGCTCCGAGGGGGCTAGTGGCATCGGACCCTTGTCCGACCCCGCTCTCCCTCTCGGGGCTTCGGCTTTGATAAGCTCGGCACCGACATCGGCCTCGGAGCCTTCTCTCTCAGTGGAGCCGGGAATTCCTATTTCTTCGGAACGGGAATATTCTGGTCTCCCTGGGAGAGGAGCCTTTGAGGTGATGAGGAGTGTCCTGGCACCTGAGCCAGGTCAACGATCCATCCCTTTAGCGCCTCCCTCTTCAGTGCCTGTTGATGTCTCTTGCCAGCCTCTTGCTCTCAGGCCCAGGGATCCATCGCCCCAGGTTTCCCCATTGGGAATAACTTTCTCTTCCGAGGTTTCTCCTGATCCCGCAGGGGAACCCCCTCGGAAGAGGACGTGTAAGAGGAAACACACAGACTCCCCTGAGTCTACAACATCTGATACCGACTTAGATGAGTCGAGGGTTCCCCACGGTCCCCCTCTGAGGATGTCTCCTTTTCAGACATCCTTGAACTCCTCAAACAGAGGGGGAACTGGCCTTCCATTGACCCCTCCGAGGATGAGTCGGTATACCTGGAGGCTTTTGGATCCGGACCCTCCACCTCCTGGATGTCTCCGCCTTTCGACCCACTTATGCAGGTAGTGGCTCAGAAGGCATGGGCAGCTCCAGATTCTGTGGAACCTGTCCCCAGGAGGCCATCCAAATTTATTACGGCCCCTTCAGACAAGCAGTTTCTTTCTAAGGGCGTCTCTGTGGATGCTATGGTGGTGGCGGCGGCCACCAAGAAGGAACTTGCGGATCCTTCCATGCCTGTCCATCCTCCTAACAAAGATTCTAGGACCATGGATAGGTATGGCAAGCGGATGTTTTCTTCAGCGACCTTTGCTATGCGTTCGCTGAACTACCTTTGTCATTTCACCAGACTTCAAAGAGATATTCTCAAGGAACTAGGTGAAGTGGTTCAGGATCCTTCAGCTGCTGGGGCTCAAGACAAGATTGCCTCACAGCTAGCAATCCTAAATTCTTTAACCAACTCCTCCATGCGGCTCAAATCCTATGCAGCCGATGGAGCGAGCAGAGCCGCAGGCACAGGAGTGGCTCTTAGACGTCAAGCCTGGATGCGGCTTTGTAATTTCGCGGACCCCTTTAAGGCGTCCTTCACCAATACCCCCTTTGACGGTTCGGCTTTGTTCGGACCTCAGGTGAAGGAAACCTTGGCCAGGTGTGAGCAAGACAGCAAAACTCTTTCTGCTATAGGAGTCCATTTTTCCACCCCTTCTAGGCCCTATCCCAAGGGTCAGAAAGGAGGAAAGATGTGGTTCCATAAAGCCCAAGGAGCAGCGCTGGACACGCGTGGTCAGTTTACCCCCAGAGGCAGAGGGGGTAACAATAATAGACGCCGCCCTAGAGGCAGGGGGGGTCCTCAGAATCAGGGCAACAAGGAGTCTCTTCCTGAGAAGCCCTTTCAGCATTCCTGAGGTGTTGCCCGACTGTCCACCCTTGGAGGCAGTCGGGGGAAGGATATCGCTGTACCCAGTAGCCTGGCGTTCCCTTTCAAAAGACATGTGGGTACAGTCTATCATATCCGAGGGTTACAAAATCCCCTTCAAAAGGTATCCCGTACCTCACCAATCCCTTCCAGACATCTCACCCGGTCAAAGGGATTTGGCAAAACAGGAGGTTTCAAAGCTCCTAGAAAAAGCCGTCCAGACTGTTCCAGCAGACCAAGTAGGATCCGCATCTACTCGAGATTCTTTTGGTCCCCAAAAGGACGGGAGATTGGAGACCTATTTTAGACCTGAGCAATCTAAACAGATTTGTCAAGAAGGCAAGATTCGGATGGTCACGCTTCAGTCCATTCTGCCCTTTCTGGGCAAGGACAACTGGATGTGCTCGATAGACCTTCAGGACGCTGCTATCACATAAAGATACAAAGGCTCCAGGAGGTTTCTCCGCTTTGCTAGGGACCAGTCATTATCAATTCAGAGCCCTGCCCTTTGGCCTCACTTCAGCCCCCAGAGTGTTTACCAAATGCATGGCAGTGGTCGCAGCTCATCTGAGACGTCAAGGATTCCAGGTGTTTCCTTATTTAGACGACTGGCTCCTCTCCCCCACCACCAAGCATCAGCTTCTTCAGAGCAGAGACTACACTCTTCAGCTTTGCAAAAGGTTGGGAATATCGGTGAATTTGAAAAATCTTCTCTGCTGCCTTGCCAATCTATCACCTTTATAGGCGCAGAATTAAACACTGTCAGTATGTTAGCCAGACTAACAGATCAGAGAATTCTGGACATCCAAAAATACGTTCGGATTTTATTGCAGAGCAGCAAAGTCAAAGCCAGATTGGTTCTGAAGGTTCTAGGTCTTATGGCTGCGGCTATTGTACTTCTACCATTAGCTCGCTTCCACATGCGTCTTCTGCAGTGGATGTTATTCACTCAGTGGTCGTTCCAGAACCTTCCCATGAGACACGAAATCTTGGTTACACAATCGTGCAGGACTCATCTAACCTGGTGGATAACTTCTCCTCTTCTTCATCAGGGCCGACCATTTGTTCCCCCTCCTCCGGTTGCCACAGTCACTATGGATGCCTCTCTGATCGGATGGGGGGGCATTATCAAGACAGGATGGTCCACGGGACATGGCAACCCATCGAATACCATCTGCACATAAATGTCCTGGAGATGAGAGTGGTGCTTTTAACGTTGCAAGCCCTCAATGACTTTCTTCCCGCGGGGACTATTGCAGTTCAAACGGACAACATGTCTGTGGTCTGGTACATCAACAAGCAGGGCGGGACCAGGTCCTATCCTTTATGTCGAGAAGCTCTCAGACTTTGGCAATGTGCAATCTCCTCTCATCGGTTTCTGACAGCAACGCACATCCCCGGCAGGTCCAACCTCTTAGCGGACAGACTGAGCAGAGCCATTCTCATGCCTCACAAGTGGTCTCTCAATCAATCGATAGTGGACAAGATATTTCTGAAGTGGGGCACCCCTTGTTGCGACCTTTTTGCTACACCCCAAAACAACAAATGCCCGCACTTCTTCACCCTCTTTCCCATACCAGGCCAACCCCTGAGAGACTCTCTAACCCAGGATTGGCCCCGGGGACTTCTATACGCCTTTCCTCCTTTCCCCTTAATTCCACAGGTCATTCAGAAAGCTACCGTTTTGAGAGCCAAGTTGATTCTCATTGCCCCTTACTGGCCTCGACAAATTTGGTTCCCGACCCTACATCGTCACCTCCTGGTGCAGCCTTGGCATCTGGACCCAGTTCCGGGATAGGGATACTGCCTGGTCTGTATGGTAGCATACACCCTCACTCCATGCACCAGACAGCCATACATACATACACACACACACACACACACACACACACACACACACACACACACACACACACACACTCACCTGGGGAAGGCTGGCACAGGTTTACTAGCTATGCCCCCTTATGCCTAGACTATAAGGTAGTTCCAGCTGCCACCAGCCACCCTTATCAGCTACTATAAGGCCCTTAACAAAGGGTGTCCAATCCTACGGTGGAATGTTACTGTTAATCCAAATGGTAGTTTTGACAGAGCACTATGCTATTTAGGAATGGCCTGTACAGTGTCACCAAATATATATATGCAAGTACTTTAAGAGCATAAATATGTCTCACAAATATCAGCCACAAAATAGGTTTAAATATATTTAATAAGAAATAATAAAAGAACAAGACAATACTCAGAAAATCAACACAATAACTTCAGAGTTCAATATAATAAGAAATATTTCAAAACAACATTGCAGGAAAGTTTCAAATAAATACAGAAAACATCTAAACTAAAAATCACTATATTCCTATCTATATCTAAAAGAAATTACTGTACCCTAGTTACTTACTATTAGCAAGGCAAGTGCAGATGATGATAAGTGGATGTTCTTGCTAGGTCCAAGACAAAATACAAAATGCGCAGTCTCTCTCTGAGAGAGTTTCCAAATTAATATCAGACATTACTGCTGTGCCAGCTTGGATGACATCACTCTTTGTTACCTGAATTCAGTTCCCAAGCTAAACAGAAACTTAACAGAATTTAACATATCTGTGTGAGAAATACATATCTCTCAGAACTGTGCAGCTGCTAGGAAGTCATAAAGCAATAAAACAGTTTTTACATTTTAAATCGAGTGATTACTTCCCTCCAAGACAATACAATAACTTCTAGCTGTAGACATTGTGTCTGCTGCTGAACTGAAACTGCGAGATAACATCTTTTGTTTATGGCCCAGCTATAAAGTAAATTAACCTCAACTATTCTTAAGTTTTGCAAGTTAATCTTCTATGTTCCAGCACAGTATGCTGTGGTTACATTCTTGAAGCTCAGTACATAACATACAGTTCTGTATACATCATATCAATAGTCACAAATGACATAGAATTATTTACAAAATTCCAAATAGCTGGGCTGGCAGTGTCACCCCCCCCCACCCCAAAAAAAAAAAAAAAACTCAAGCTAATTTTTTAAGTAACCCTTAAGAAACGTGGCTTGAGATGGTTGACCCTATCTGGGAATACCTTACCCCATTGCCTGTCTTGAGTGCCCATCTGCACTGGCATTGTTAACCCCACTGTGGTGCTGCACTGTCATATCATATGCCTGCAACTGTAGGCTCGACCTTAGTAATTTGGCATTTTGCTGGCTGGCTCAATGTAGCCATGTTAAGGGATTGTGGTCTGTAACTACAGTGAATTTCCTTCCATACAGATAAGGCTGAAGTTTCTACAGTGCCCATACTATGGCTAGGCATTCCTTTACTACAGCTGCATAGCATTCCTTCCTGCGTTGGAGCCTATGACTGAGATTTACCACTGGGTGGTGTTCTCCTCTGAGGAAACCTGGCTAAGTACATCCCCCACTCCATGGTTTGAAGCATCTATCTGAAAAACAAATTATTTGCTGTAATCTGGACTGGCTGATACAGGGAGTCCTCCCAAAGCTCCTTTAAGCTTCTGGAATGCCTCAATGGCTTCCACATTGTCAGGTTCTGGCCTGATCTTACCACTCTCCACTCTTTGTCCCAGGTAGGAGACCTCTGCCATACCCACCTGACATTTGCTGGGCTTAATGGTCAACCCTGCCCTCTGTAGTCTACACAGCACCTCCCTGACATGCTGATGGTGCTCTTGCCAGGAATGGCTGTAGATGGTGTCTTTGTGAACTCATACAAGCCAAAATGAGTCACAAAGGCTAACCTCTCTCTAGCAAGATCAGTAGTGGTAAGGTACTTAACCTCACCCAGCTGTTTTAGGGCTTCATCTGTCCTAGGCATGGGGTAAGCATCTGACTCTGTGTGACAATTTAATTTCCTGTAGTCTACACAGAACCCAGTGCTGCCATTCTTCTTTGATACCAGCATCACTGGGGAGGCCCAAGGACTGCTGGACTCCTGAATTACCCCTAGTTCCAACATTTCCTGTATCTCCTTCCTCAGAGTCTGTTTGACTCTTTCAAACACCCTATAAGGGGCCTGCTTAATAGGCCTTTTGGGTCCTGTATCCACATGGTGCTGCACTAGGTGGGTGCACCCTGGTTTCCCAGTGAACATGCCCCCACTATTCCTGTAACACTTCTCAGATTTCTCGAACCTGGGTAGGGGATAGCTGCTGGGACATTGCTACCCCTTCCACTGAGGTGTCAGTCCGAACCTCACTGAGGAGATCAGTCACCAGATCCCCCTCAGACTCCTCCTGCCATCCACTGCAAATACTCAGCACAAGGGCCTCCCTATCAAGGTAAGGTTTCATCATGTTAACATGGTATAATTTAAACTCTTGCGTCTAAGAAAGTGTGTATCTGATGAAGTTAAACTATTGTGGATTAACGAAAAGTGTCTTATTATTTTTTAGCTTAATAAATACTGCTTTTGTGGATCTAGTTGGACTCAACTGATGTGTGATACAGGTCTACTCAGGACTCTTTGGTGTGGATGGTACAATCTGTGCCCCTGACTAGCATTTCTTCCATGTAGTTAACATCACATGTTAAGTTGTCAATCTCGCCTTCATTCTTGCTTGATGGGTTGGCTCCATTTCTAAGCACTTGCAGCTCGAGAGTCTTTTTTACCAGCTCGAGCAGCCCCATATCCCATGATGCAAGGCGGTACCGTAAGATCTCAGATCGCCGCTGCTGATAGCTTCCTCTTACCAGCCCTCCTTTCCTGGTTTTTTATTTTATTTTGCCCCTTTTCTTCCTTAAACTTAAAATTTTTATTTTTTACAGTTTTTAACACTCCCTTTCTGACTAGAACTAGAAATTCCTGTCTCTTTTTAAACTTTACTCAGATCCTCCCCATCCCATCCCCTTGTGTGTGTGTGTGTGTGTGTGTTTTAATATATTTTTTAATTTTATTGGAATTTTTGGGTGTGGTGTTGTGTTGTGTGTGTGTTCACCACCACCGATCTCAGGCTTTAAGAGGTTATGACTTTTGCTGTGTCGTGCGATGTGACGCTGTGACCTCTTCTTCACTTGTCTGCCTTCTTGCCTTTCACCTCTTCACCTTCCATGCTACCACCGTCTCTCTGTCACCATTTTAGCAAGAAGAATAGAGCAGGAAAAGGGAATTGATTAAGCCCCTGGGCGGCTCGCTCGGGGGCCCCCCTAAACCGTCTGAGAACAGAAGTCTTCAGGCCCAGGCTTCTGTCCAAGGCCGCTGCTACCCTCGCCTCGTCTCGACTCTTGAGATGCGAGATCGCTCGAGATGGGACTCTTTCTGGCACCTTGGCACCCTTGCTCTATGGGTGCCATTCTCGACGACTGTTTCTGCCGATCGTGTCGCGACACGGTTTCCACCACCATGTGGCTCTCAGTCGATCGTCGGCTCGATCACGACCACCTTGCTTGCCTTTTGCTCCGTACGGCTCTTGCTGGAGCCAACTTCATCATACACGCTGCGGCCGACGATGGCGACGGTTTCCGTTTCGTTTCTGTTTCCTCATCTTTCGAGATCAGTCGAGGTCCCCTTCGGTCTCCGATTCTCGGGCGAACCCTCTCCTCTCCGACGCTCGGCTTCGGCGATACCTCTCCGGCCGATCAGGCTTTCTCAGACAGGCTTTCTGACCATGATTTAGAGGGAGTGGTCAGGGAGTTACTACTAGATCAGTAACTGCACACAGTCCGTCTCCCCTGCCACACATAGTGGCCCGTAGTATACCCCCGTGTGGTCAGTTTAGTATTGGTCCAGAGTTTGAGTTTGGAGTTTCTGTTAGGAGTGAGGGACAGGACTGCTATTTCTGCTTACCCCTTCTGCTCCTCAGCCTACTTCTCTTCCCTCTTCCTGCTCCTTTCCTCTGGCTTATCTTCTCTCACTCTTCCTGGTGGCCGGCTTCCTGGCTGAACCTCCCCGGTGTCCTCCCGCCCCGGCTCATCCCCCGGCGCTCTTCCTCGAGGCCTCTCTTCCTTCCGAGCTTCGGCTCGGTCGGTTCCTTGGGCCTCCTCGGGGGTCCCTTTCTCCCTCTTCCCTGGGTTTCTGATCTTTATCTGGGGAGCAGTGAGAGGTGAGCCAACCTCTGTGCTGGGTCTGTTCTCCAGCCAGCAGTCTGTTTGCATAGCTTCCCCCTCGCTAGTGCCCAGCTTCTCTGCTTCCGGCTCCCTCTTGCTCCTGCTCCTTCTCTCCTCTTCTTCCAGGTTTCCCCTCTCGGGAAGAGATCCTCCTTCAGAGGACCCTGATTGTTCCCCGATTCTCACTCCCGAATACATTCCTCGAGGGAAACCGACGACCGAAGAGTCTCATGGATGAGTACTGGCTCTCACTTCTATCCCTTAAGATAGATACCTCAGAAAGTCAGAGGGAGACCTCCCTGCCAGCAAATCCTTCTCCTGGGAGGCCTGGCTCACCCTCTGAGAGAGAGTGGCCCTACAAACCCTCCTGGTCCTCTGGGCCCTCCACCTCCTGATACACTCAGCCTTCTGCCTCTGCCCCTCCGTTCCTGCTGAGCGCCAGGCCTGAGCTGGCCTGACAAGTTATTTACCAGTCCCTAGGCAAGCAATGCCTCACAAAAGGTGTCCCACAAAAGGTGTCCCACTTCTAAATTCCCGCAAGAAGCCTGGTGGAAGATCCTTCACTACAAAGGAATCTATGGTCCATCGTGGTGGCTGACACTAGGAACATGAGGACTCTAGGACATTGCCTGTCCATCCTAGCTGTTTGCTATGCTGAACTACCTCTGCTATGCACAAGCTCCACTCTCAGCTGGGCTTTTAGGAGCTAAGGTGAAGTAGTACAGGCTAACAGCTGTAGTACGCAGCTTGCTGCAGGGCTCTAACTCCTCTGCCAGGCCATCCCCCCAGACGCTCCTCTGACCCAGGATTGGGACTTCTTTTATGCCTTTCTCCTTTTCCCTTTCCCCTCGGTTATCCAGAGCTCAACGTTTTTGAGAGCCATGATTCTCATCATTGCTCCTTATTGGCCGACAATTGCCTTTTTTTGTTCCTCCCGTCCTCTTTCATTTTGGTGCGGCATCTGGACCCAGTGCCAGATCTTCTGATTCACCAACTGATTCAACTGCACCGGTCTGCTGTTCTTCTCCAACCTCTCAATCCCGGCTCCAGCCACTTCTTTCCTTCCCAGGCTTGATTTTTAAACCCGTACCCTTAGAGACATTCTAGTCTTTCCTTAAAATCCTCTACCAGGTAAACAAACAGCAAGAGGCGTTTTCTCTCTTGGGCTAAAGCCAGGTGTCCAATCCCTTCTTCCTGCTCCAGTTCAGGCAGTTTTGTTTTTCTCGAGGCGGAGGTTTTTTCTACAAAGGCTCTACTTCTGTTGTTCAGAGTTCAATTTTCTCTACATCTTCGAACTTTCATGTCAATCACAATATTATCACCCACATGCTTGGTCACACCTTAAGCCTTCTTGGCTTTCTTTTTTTCCTCAACCTCCTGTTTCCTCCTCCTCCTCCCTCCTAAATTTATTGGATACATCCTTGATTATTTTTGTCGATATCCTTGACTCTTCCCGCAAATCTCTTTTATGGAAATCCTTTATTCCTGAAACCTTGGTAGCGGGCCAGGAGGGGAGTAGCTATTAACTTTCTATCTTTCTATTTGGTCTTTTCATCTTCTTTCAAGACAGAGAATATTTGAGACAACTAATCCGACCTTTTTCATTGAGAACTAATCCGAATCAATTAAAAGATCTCCATTGATCCCTTCCAAATTATTCTAATTTTTTCAAACAATTTGAACAAAATTTCCGAACACAAATATGTCCACTACATTATTAGATGGACCATGGACAAACATAAACAATTTAAACCTCAACTCTACTTGTTCTTTGCTGAACAAAAAAGGCTTCCTGTCTCTCTGTTAAATCCTATCTAGATTCTTTTTCTTCTTCTGTCTGTTCTCGATATCGATTCAGGGAAAACAGCTGTTGCTCAAAACCTCTAGCACATTCAACCAGAGCTTCTAAAGCCTACAGCCTTTCAAGCTAGACTTTTCAAAGTACAGCTTTTAGCAGACCCTTGGGCCCTCTCTCCTCATATTTTTTGGTCCATTAACTGGACTTTTGTTCCCTCCAGGAAAGAGCCAGTGGCTTCTCTACAGTCCTCAGGAGTCCACACAGGATTGAGCCCACCAGGGAGGTTGCAGGGGCGGTTCCCATCGGCGAGATTGAGGCCGAGATTGACAAGTTACATTTTGAAGTTGTACCTTTGTACTTAATGTTACTTAGTTTCTTCTCTTTCTTCTTTGCTCCTTCCTCCTCAGCCTGGACAGACCTTTCTCACAAGGAGTTATGCCGAAAGACCTGATGAAGACCATAGTCTTCCATCCTGAGAGTTTTCCTTCTTCTTCCTTTTTCTTCGCTTCTTCTGCCCTGCAGGTGCCCTTTGTTATCAAACGGTTTTGTTTATGTATCACGCTACTTTACTTGTTTGTATATCATGGAATATGGGGCTGCCTCGACTCTCGGGATATGGGGCTGCCTCGAGCTGGAGCTCTGCGGGCCCGATCAAGCATCAAGCAAGCAAGAGAAGACAACTAACATGGAACGTTATGGTAGGTACATAACTTCTCATTACCTTCCTTACCACCTTGTAGGGTCCCTCCCAAGCTGCCTGCAGCTAGTTGTGTCTTGACAGGAATGAAAACCATTACCTGCTGACCTACAGCATATTCTCTCAAGCTGCCTGCAGCTTGTTGTGTCTGACAGGAATGAAAACCATTATCTGCTGCCCTACAGCATATTCTTTAGTTCGAGCATTCCTATCATACCAGACCTTTTTCTGCTGTTGGGCCCCTGCCAGGTTCTCCTGGGCCATGCCCATGAGTTCCCTGAGCCTTGTCCTGGGGTTTAGGATATATGCCACAAGAGTCTGTTTGTGGGATTCACACTCACCCTCCTACTCATCTTGAATCAAATCTAGAGGTCCCCTCACACTATCCCCATACAGCAACTCAAAGGGTGAAAAACCTATGGATTCCTGGGGAACCTCTCTGTAAGCAAACAACAGGTGGGGCAAATATTTGTCCCAGTCCCTCTTAAACTGGTCTGCAAATGCCCATGGCATGGACTTGAGTGTAGAGACAAGCCAGCAGGTCTGACATAAGATTGGCATCTCTGTCAGTCAGTATTTCTTTTGGCAAACCTACCCTGCTGAAAATATCTAACAAAGCATTGGCCACCTTTTCTGCTTCAATGGAGGATAGAACCACCGCCTCAGAGTATCAGGTAGCATAATCTACTACCACTAGGGTATACCTTTTCCCTGTGGAACTTGGGGTACTCAGAGGCCCCACAATATTCATAGCTACCCTCTGAAATGGCTCCTCAATCACAGGCAAAGGCATCAAAGGAGCTTTCACCTTGTCTCGTGCCTAGCCTACCTTTTGGCATTCCTCATAGGTTCTGCAGTACCTTGTCACATCTCTGTAAATCCCAGGCCAATACGTCTCTTTGTACGTTTTATGCCCATATGACCTGCAAAGGGAATATCATGGGCTATTGCAAGAAGTGCCAGATGGTAGGCTCTGGGCACTACCAACTGCTGTATTCTCCCTCACCCTCTAGCCCTCCCTCAGGTCCACTCTATACAGTAGCCCTTTCTCCCAGTATACAGATTCCCCCTTCCCTTGACAATCAGATGTCTCACTATCTACCTCCCTCTGGCCTTGTACTGTATGGTCTGAGAGCTGAGCCGGCCTCAACTCTTTCTCAGTAACCCTTCCCTGCTCCCCTTCCACAGGAAGTCTGGTATTCTCTGACAGCAGTGCCTCACTGTCAGCCCACGTACTACTACTCACCTCTGCCTTGCAGTAACTCTGTCAGAGGGAACATCAGTACCCGCAAGCAGCTGTGGCTTACCTTCAGTCTCACTGCTACAGGGTAGCTTCCTCCCTGAAGTAACCACCTCACCATTCCTGGCTGCAAGTGTGCGGTCTGTCTGGGTCTCCCCCAGGCTACCAGATCCACATGTTTGTCTCCAAGCCTGACTGTGTGTAACTGCATGCACACAGAGTACTGCATTATCAAAATCATTCCCTTTCAGTACATCTGCTTTGATATCCTCAAGCACACCTACTTTATGGCTTCCTTTTCCACCCTTCTAGTCAAGGTGAACACTAGCCAAAGGTATTTGGAAGGGGGTCCCTCCTAAAGCGCTGACTGGAGTAGACTGCCCAAGCAAGTAGTGCTTCTGTGTAACCATTGTAGGCTTCACAATGATTAGGTCAGAGGCTGTGTCTCTCTTAGCAGTGGCCCAGATAGGATATAACCTCTTGTGGTAGTTTGGTACTCTTGTTGTTTCAAGACAACTTACTGCTGGCATTTTGTCATTCCCACTTACTGGCTCTCCCACCTTTTGTTCCCCACCTTGCCTCTGTAGACATCTGTATGTTATATGGCCCCACTGGTTGCATTTACAACATTTAACCCTTGGTCCTGTATGTGTACCTGGACTACTGGCTTCCCCTGCTACTGGTGGACTCTGTTATGGAAGTCTGGGCTGCATACCATGGGTTCCCTTAGACCCATGAGCAGCATTGGGTGTCCCTTTCCTGTGCAGTGATGCTCTGCTTGCTAGGTATAGGTCTCCCTTTTTCCTCAACTCACCTGCAGTAGTGCATTGTCTATCCGCTAACCAGATTCTCATGTCCTCAGGGAAAGTGCTAAGGGCTTGTTCCCTCACAAAAATTCTGCCAGCCTTTCA
Organism: Protopterus annectens; assembly: GCF_019279795.1. Lineage (NCBI taxonomy): Eukaryota > Metazoa > Chordata > Ceratodontiformes > Protopteridae > Protopterus > Protopterus annectens. The sequence goes on along the minus strand of NC_056736.1, from coordinate 256,091,370 downwards.
AAAGTGGTGACCTGACATCCACTCACCCACCTATAAAAATAAGTGCTTAGTTCAGCAATATATTCACACACACTTTCATCTGTCTTGCGTCTGTGCTTATGAAACTTTATTTCTGTAAGCTTCAGGTGTTAACTTAAAGCATTCTAAAAAAAAAAGACAGTTCTTTACAATATTATAATTTAAGCAATCAGTATCAGACAATTTAGAAATAGCAGTTACAGCTTTACCATGGAGGAAGGGGGTCAGGAACCATACCCAGAGCCCTTGGTCATCATTATACTGTTTACATACCCTCTCAAACATATGAATGAAACTATCAAAATTATCCTCCTCTGTAAATTGTGGAAGAAATTTACTGGCCTTTGTTGCTTCTGGGGTTCAGTTACTCCCTTCCCCATTACCTCAATGACTCTGGCGAAGAATCAGCATCTCCTTTTCATGTTGCCTCTGCCTCTCCTTCTTCTCAGCCTCCAATCATCACAGTTTCTCATTTTCCTCAGTCTCAAGATGTCTCAGTCTCTCTGCTGCTTCTATTTCTAAATGCTTGGCCTCCAGCTCAAGTCTCTTTAACTCCAGACAGATTTTTAAGTTCTCTGTGGAAAGGTTGAATTGTCCATTTTCTGAGAGTTGAATATCTCCAAGGCCAGCCTGCTTGTCCTCCTGGTTGCTGTTCTATGATGCAGCTGTGACTGAAACTGCAATCATGTCTGCTTTAGTCAGGCTGGCATCCACCAGTCCTTTAGCCTGACACATTTCAGCCAACTGTCTGCTTGTCAGCTTACCATACTTCTCTACTGACATGCTTACCTGTTTTCCCTGACTGACTAAGCTAACAAAAAAACTAAAACAATTGTGATGTGAAACTCTGAATGTTCACTGTGTGGCTGATTCAGAGTACAAACACCTTCAGTGATTATTGGACACAGGCTACAGGAATTCAGTATCCACACCACTATCAGCCAATTAATATGTGATGTGGCTATCTCACCACTGTCAACCAATTAATAAGAGATGTGGATATCCCACCACTGCTAAACAATTAATATGTGATGCCCCTAACACTGGCCCAGTAAACAAGGAGCCTCAGTCCTCATCACTGTCAACAGTGGAGGACATACACACTGGGAGGATGATAAGTACACACACAGTAAAGTGCAATTTCCCTTAAGAGCACAGAAAGACCACAGTCAGTCTGGGGCTAGTGTCTCCCTCTCTCTCTCCAGATCCCCAATAAGACTCCCCACTGGCACAGCTATATGGTTGAGATCTCAGCCGAGTGGCCAAGCTAAGACCTCCAGCACCCTCTGTGTCCAACCAGTGCTTCATGTCCCTGCCCAAGTAGTTGACAAACACACACACACACACACACACACACACACACACACACACACACACACACACACACACCTGGGGAAGGCTAGCACAGGTTTAGTAGCTATGCCCCCTTCTGCCCAGACTATAAGATAGTTCCAGCTGCCAACATTCACCCTTATCAGGTACTATAAGGCCATTAACAAATGGTGTCCAGTCCTACTGTGTAATATTACTATTAATCCAAATGGTAGTTTTGACCAAGTGCCAGACTATTTAGGAGTTGCCTGTACAAAAAATACATATGCAAGTACTCTAAGAACTTAAATTTGCCATACAAATACCAGCCACAAAGATAGGTTTAAATATATCTAATAATAATAATAAATAATAGAAGAACAGGACCATACTCAAAAAATCAACACAGTAACTTCAGAGTTCAGAATCACAGGAAATATTTCAAAACAACATTGCAGGACAGTCCTAAATAAATACAGAAAACATCTAAACTAATCTTCACTATATTCCTATCTATATTTAAAAGAAATTACTGTACCCTAGTTATTTACTATTAGCAAGGCAAGTGCAGATGATGACGATGAGTGGATGTTCTTGCTAGGTTCAATACAAAATTTAAACTTTATATTCCAATGATGGTTTCCCTCCCTTCCCCCACCCCCAAGTGATTGCTCTGGTACAACACACCAAAGGTTTTAAAAACCCTGGATGCCATATTTGCTCTAATTGCAGCTGAAAGCCCTCCAGGTGTAGCATCTCTAGTAAGTGTCCCTGAACTAGCTGATAGTTTTTTTTAGCTAAGTTCTATCTGGAAGGTGTAGCCCAGCTCCGTCCGCTCCGCTCACTTCGCTCATCACCCACCCCCCATATCATTACCTTAATACCTATCCATATAACCACACCCCCCTCACTTCCTCCCAAATCCTACACCCCTCTACTTCCTGTTCTCATACTACCTCCCTTCTTTGCTCCTCCCCACACTTACCTACTATCCACTATCAAAGACTACTATACCTTACTCCCACTCCTTCCTCTCATCCTCTGTTCTACAACCCATAAAGTGACATGTCTCTTACAACTCAAACTATACTCTTACCTTCTCTACTCCTTATACTCTATCACCTCACCTCCTATCACTCACAATTACCTACTCCCTATTTCCATCCCTCAAACACCACTCTTAACTCAAGTACTACACCACAACCCTATCTACTAATTTGTCCCTCCATCCTACCGCCCACCACTCCCATTCCTAAAATAAAAATATCTCCGCCCTCCCCTTTAAAACAAAAAAATGAAGTCTACTTACTCAAATTAAAACCCCATTACAAACCTATACTTGTATCTGGTGACATTCATCCTAACCCAGGCCCTACAGACACTACCCTGAACAATAACTCCCCTGTATCTAAACCTGCCAACCCCTCCAACCCACAAAAACAAGTACAATTCTGCTCTATCAACATTAGGAGCCTTGTAAATAAAGTTCAAGAACTCCATGCTTGGATAGCTAACTATACTCCTGACATAGTTACCCTAACTGAAACATGGTTAAAACCACACCATCTGGGCAGTGAAATCATCCCTCCTGGCTATAATATCCTTAGATTAGATTGACCTAAAAGAAAAGGAGGAGGAGTATCCATACTCTACTCCAATTGTCTCTCCCAAATCAGTCCCACACTAGACTTACCCTCCTTCTCACCAGCTAAACTCCTACTGACCAACTTCAAACTTAACAGTTTCAACACCATAACTGTCGCAACAATCTATATTCCCCCTGGTGATAATATTAACATACTTGAGAACATCCTATCTCATCTCTCACATATCATCTTTGTATTTCTCTGTGGTTTTAATAAATTGTTGGTGACATAGCAGTGTCTGGCCACATTTCTTTTGGACTTGTACATTGTTTGCTTCGTTTGGCAGGACTTTGGTGTAGCACTGAACATTTGTTTGGGTCATACCATCCACAATGAAATAATTATAGTGGGAGATGTAAATATTGATTGGCTTACAATACAAGGTCTATTCTTAAAAACAGGGAGGGAGCTTATAATAGTACCTCTGGAGAAGACTCCTCACTTACTGATTATGATAGCTCTATGGACAGGGGGTCTCCACATAGGAAAAAGAGCAACAAACAGTTCCCTTTAGACATGGCCACAAACACAGGGGGGGGCAGAAAACACAAAATCAAACATAATAGACAATTCCCTGGAGGATCTGATCAAGGATTTCTTGACCTAAATGAAGCAATAACGATTAATCAGAATGTTCTCAATCTTTCACGGGTGGCATTGACTGGGGATCAATTAATTTTACTTAATAAAGGCCTGAACTTTATACCTGGCTTCTTTTCCCATGAATATCATGTTGTGAATGATGTTTTGGGCTTTTGTCGGAATCTAAACCTCAAATTATTTTTTGCGAATTCATGCTCTCAAAGATCTGATGAGTTCAGATTTGGTAAATCGGAATTCCAACCTCCCATGAACAAGCATGTATCAATATTTATGCAATCTGTCCTTAGGGATCTTCATTTTCAGAATTATGGACACACCATGATGGCGAATAATCTCAATCAAAACGAGAATCTGGCCCTGGAACAACTCCGCAATAACAAAACAATTGCAGTATTACCAGCGGACAAGGGAGGCGCAGTAGTTGTTCAAGATCTGGATGCTTATATACAGGAGGGTCTCCGACAATTGTCTGATAAAACATGTTACATGAAAATGTCATTTGATCCCACTCCCAATTTCAAATGTCAAATTGATGTATTCTTGAATTTGGCATATGAGGAGGGAATCATTAGTCCAAAGTGTGTGTCCCATCTTAAAGTTGTTGAACCACGCAAACAAATTCTTTATTTATTACCCAAGATTCACAAATCATTAACTAAGCCCCCAGGAAGACCTATTGTGTCAGGGATAGGATGTTTAACTGAGCCCCTCTCAGCATTTCTAACACAATACCTTAAACCACTCTTGGGTTTGGTCAGGGCCAGATTACAAGACACCACTCAGTTTCTCAAGATCATTCAAAACATACAGTTGGAACCCGACTGGCTCATGTGCACACTAGACGTCAAAGCACTGTACACCAGCATTCCACACTGGGCTGGATTACAATCATTACAATACTGGTTGGACAGGGCTAACTTGTATACATCAGGATTCAACACACTGTTGATTTGCTTATCTGAACATGTACTCGACAAGAACGTCTTTTATTTCCAAGGGGAATGCTACTGGCAGCTTCAGGTTACTGCCATGGGAGCATCCTTTGCTCCCATATATGCGGATTTATTCATGGCATATTTTGAAGAGTGCATGATCTATGATATGTCCCACAATCTATACCTGGTGGAAATGGATATTTGGCGTCGATACTTGGACGATTGCTGGATGGTGTGGCATGCGGATGTGGCATATCTACATGAATTTGTGGAATATCTTAATGGTAACATCTGGGGATTGGAATTTTCTCTTACCTATGACAAACAAACCATCAACTTTCTGGATGTGACTGTCTACAGAAACCTGGACAATACGGTGTCCACAAAGGTCTTTCGCAAATATCCCCAATATAACACTATCTTACATGCTTCTGGCATGCACCCATGCCACACCATCAGAAACATCCCTGTATCACAGTTTATGCGTATGAAACGTCTTTGCTCCAATCAGGAGGATCATCATATGGCCAGTACAGATCTCTGCCGCAGATTTATGAACAGGGGATATTGTTATGTTGACATCAATCTGGCGAGAAATCGAGCCAAGAACACGGAGAGAACGGAATTATTGGATTACAAGAATCCACCTACTGACACTGCACAACCTACCATTAGGTTTATCACTACCTATGGTAGGAATTATAATGTCATCCGTGATACTATCAAAAGACATTGGAATATTCTGCTCGCCAATGACCAGCTCAGATCCCTTCTAGGCAAGGAATGCAAGTTTTCATACAAAAAGGGTAAAACGTTAGGATCACACCTCTCTCACTACAAACATACAGGCAGTGGTGGGGCTATTCACAAACAGTTAACCCTCACGGGACACAAACTCTTGGGCACACACCCATGTGGTCATTGTGGATCATGTCAACAGATTACCAAATCCAAACAGTTCTCCAGCAGGAACACCAGCAAGGTGTTTGAATGCAAGGTATTTGGCAATTGCAGTAGTGACTGGGTTATATATTTAGCTACCTGTCACTGTGGGGCCTTCTATGTGGGTCAAATCTCCAGACAACTTAGAAGCAGGATTAATGAACATTGCAGTGACATCAAAAACAAAAGGACCACCAATGCTATGTACCAATACCTCCTCCAACATCCACAAGCACTATTTACGTTTATGATTATTGATCGAATTGTGGGTGATCGTAGCAATAAACAAGGCTGGCATGGCATTCTAAATCAGAAGGAGAAATATTGGATCATTACTTTGGGAGCTATTTTCAGTCCAGGACTCAATGATCATTTTTAACCTTGATTTCCATAACTTTTCTTATGTCACAGTTGTCCACTACATATCCTATCATGTGAACATACCAACATTCATATGCCGACTTATCATGACTATATATACCTATGAACATCGTTACTCAGGTATCACTTTACTTCTTGTAAGCCAGTGTATGTTTCTTACTTCATTCACTTCAGTGTATGTTTCTTACTTCATATACCAGTTGGTTCCATAATACATATATTTTTATAATGTTCTTTTTTATCATGATGATATATGTTTATCAGATTTTTTGCTAACCTAGTACAGCAGGATATTGAATATTTCCCCTGTACTTTGCACTCTGCACATTTCGGCGCACTTTGCTTTGACTACATCAGGGTGGTTATCAAATTCATTCTATTATTTACTATATTTATAATATATTGTCCTGTTATAATATATTCTCATGCTGTTAATATGTTCCATACATATTTTAGCATAACTGGTCTATCTAAATATGTATACTGTTTTGCATTTATTTTTTGAAATTATCATTACTAGTATCATTCATTTTGAATTGCACTGTTTTTGGTGTCCCTATTTTTATTCATGAATATTAATGAATGACAGGGCAGTTTTTATGCTCATTGGTCATTTCATACTATATATATATGCATATGTATTTTTCATCCTCTGTTTATCCGTCTGTAACACACTGAGGAAGGCATATTCTGCCAAAACCGGTCTGTGGTTATTTGGGTTTACAAATAAACCTTTATATATTGTATTTTTGACTCTGCATCATTCCTGCTTTTTCTGCTGGCCTGTCTGTTTTTCTGGATATTTGGTTTGGGTCGTGCATCCCCCACCTGCATAGAACTTGGTTTGTTACAATACAAGCTCCCAACACCATTTCCTGTATATTCCTACATGGATTTGAGCAGCTAATCACAACCCCAACCTACATTAATAAATCTCACCTACCCAGCTCTCTTCTTAACTGGATATTGGTCTCCCACCCTCAAAACTATCATAACTCCCATACCCTTCCAAGTGCCCTCAGCGACCACTGCCCTATAACAGTTACCAAACATGCTCCCCACCTTACCAAACCTAACAAATTTATTACCACCCACTCACTTTCTCATTTCTGTCCTAACTCCTTTATTCACCAACTCTCCAAAATTAACTGGTCTTACCTCACCACTCTTCCTTTAGATGAAGCTGTCCACTCCTTCAACACTACATTCCTAAACATTCTTAACTCCCTTGCTCCACTTCGCACAATTAGAATCAAATCTAATACTGCTCTCTGGCTCACTAAATCTACCCGAACCCTCATGAAAGACTGGGATAGGATTTGGAAAATGTGGACTAAAACTAGGACCCCTTCTCTTCTTCAGAAGTATAAAGAACTAAGAAATAAAATGAAAAAAAAAACATCCATTATGACAAAATAAACTTCTGTGCCAATCCTCCCTCTACTCTTAAATCAGATCTAAATAAATTCTGGAGCTCTACTAAACAGACTCTTCATCCAGGAAACCCTTTGTCTCCTAATCCATGTACCAATGCAACACCTGAAGACATAGCCAAATTTAACAATCATTTTATAAACTCAATAACCTCCATAATAAATTCTCTCCCCCCACCCAGAAACAACATTAGCACCCACACAAACTCTATACCTCTTCCAAACCCTATGTAAAGTCATTACTCTCTAAACTTAACCCTTGCTCCCCATCTGTTGACAAGCTACCCTCTACTTCCTGCAATTTGCTTCTGAACCTCTTGCCTATCCTGTATCCATCTTAATCAACCAATCCATTTCTGAATCCTGTGTCCCCACTGTATGGAAGAATTTCTTTACTCTACCCATTCACAAAGGGGCAACTCCTCATTCATACCCAACTTCAGACCGATTGCCATACTCTCTCCAATCTCAAAAATCCTAGAGAAATGCATTCACAAGCAGGTAATGCATTACCTTCACCAGGAAAACCTTCTCATACCCACACAGCATGGTTTCCGTCCCAAGCATAGTACAACTACTGCACTCATATCATTCATCAACATAGTATCCCTAGCTCGTGATAAAAATAAACTTGTCTCATGCCTATTTCTTGACCTTTCTAAAGCCTTTGACACCATCTCTCACCCACTCCTTCTAGATAAACTCACAAACTTACATTTCTCTCCCCCTACTATCTCCTGGTTCTCCAGCTATCTCTCTATCCACCAGCAATCAGTTAAATGGCTCTCCACACTATACTCCCCTCTCACTGTACAAATGGGAGTCCCCCAAGGGTCCATACTTGGACCACTACTCTTTAATATTTTCACCTACTTGCTCTACTCCTCTTGTCCCCAGTCATCTCTTGTGCAATATGCTGATGACTCCGCTGCTATAACCATTGCTGACAACCCAACTGACCTCCCCTCAACTACCCAGGCATCCTTCCACACCATTGAGACTTGGCTTAGTGATAACAAACTAAGACTTAATCCAAAAAAATCTAAGCTCCTACTCTTCCTCCCTAAAACATCACCACACTCAAAAGTACATTTACCATCTTATCCTGCAACAACACTATCATCTCAGCTGAATCTAGTACTAAATTGCTAGGTGTTACAATAGATGATCATCTTAAGTTTGATCTCCATATTACTAACTCGGTAAAAAGAACTCATCAGAAACTTGGACATCTTTTCCGTAGCAAGAAATACTTAACTAACACTGCCGAATAACTCTCTCCCAGGCTTTATTACTCCCAAGACTCCTGTACAGCTGCCACATATTCACAAACCTAAATTCTACACTTATTTCCAAGCTTGAAACTACCTATAATAAGATTGCCAGATTTTCAGCTAGTCAAACCTACAAGTCACACCACTGCTTAGCACTATAGCAACTAGACTGGCTAGAATTCCCTCAGCTTCTCCAAATATATCAACTACAAATCAACAACTCTATCCTCTATCTACCATCCATCTGCCCCAGCCTCTCCACTATCATATCCAAATATTCCCCTGCTAGGATGCTACACAGCTCAAATCAAGAATTATTAGACATCTACAAACCCAAAACCAAAATAGGCTGCCTTCTCTATAACTATAACCCAGCTAGATCCTGGAACCAACTCCCCTTGGAAATAAAATCCCTCCAGCATAACAAAAGTTTCAAATTAGCCACAAGGAAGTACCTAAAAACAAAGTGGTCTTGCCACTGTAGCCAGCTACCCTGAAACCACCATCATTTCACCTATTTTACCACCTCACTCTTAATGTATCTCTAACACTATTCCCCTGCCTCTTCTACCTCTTCCCTTCCTCTATCTCCAACCACTCTTAATTCTTAGAGTCTCAAAACAACTTACCTGTCTAGTCTGTCTCCTATGCTCTACCTCCCCATCTCTTACTAGCCATTCTTACTTTCCTTTCTTGTTTCCAAACTCCTATACAACTAGATCCTACCCACTTTAAATAAGCATCTGCATAACTATTAACTCATTTTGCTCTAAGCAGCCTAAATAATATTGTAACTAGTCACATTTTCTTCTGCTAATTGTTTAAAACCTTGTTTGTAACAATTCACATACTTGTCTGCCAATTGTTAATATTCTGTATAATTGAATTGTCTGAGGAGCCTTTTTTCCTCTCCAGGTCTCTGCTTGTAAGATCCTATAGCTGATTGTTACTACTATGTTACTAAAATTAAATAAATTGTTTTCTAGTCCTGAGGAGCTTTTCTCCCCGGGTTTCTTCTGAAAATGAGCCAAAAGCTCAGCCAGACTAACCCGGTTAACAAATGTAAAATAAAATAAATAAATAAATAAAATAAAATGCAAAATGCATAGTCTCTCTCTGAGAGAGTTCTCAAATTAATATCAAACATTACTGCTAGGCCAGCTTGGATGACATCACTCTTTGTCGCCTGACTTCAGTTCCCAAGCTAAACAGAAACTTAACAGAATTTAACATCTCTGTGTGAAAAATACATATCTCTCAGAATTGTGAAGCTGCTAGGAAGTCATAAAGCAATAAACCAGTTTTTACATTTTAAACGTAGTGACTACTTCCCTCCAAGACAATACAAAAACTTCTGACTGTAGACATTGTGTCTGCTACTGAACTGAAACTGAGAAATAACATCTTTTGTTTACAGCCCAGCTATAAAGTAAATTAACCTCAAGTATTCTTAAGTTTTGCAAGTTAGTCTTCTATGTTCCAGCACGGTATGCTGTGGTTACATTCTTGAAGCTCAGTACATAACATACAGGTCTGTATAAATCATATCAATATTCACACATGACATAGAATTATTTGTAAAATTCCAGATAGCTGGGCTGGCAGTGGCACATCACCCCTCCCACCCCTGAAAACTCAAGCTAGTTTTTCAAGTAACCCTTAAGAACCGTTGCTTGAAAGGGTTGAGCCTACCTGGGAATACCTTACCTATTCCCTGTGTTGAGAGCCCATCTGCACTGGCATTGCTAACCCCACTGCAGCACTGCACTGTCATATCATATGCCTGCAACCCTAGGCTCTACCTTAGTAACTTGGCATTTTGCTGGCTTGGTTGATGTAGCCATGTTAAGGGATTGTGGTCTGTAACTACAGTAAATTTCCTTCCATACAGATAAGGCTGACGTTTCTGCCGTGCCCACACTATGGCTAGGCAATTTCTTTCTATAGCTGCATAGCATTCCTCCCTGGGTTGGAGCCTACAACTGAGATATACCACTGGGTGCTCTTCTCCCTCTAAAGAAACCTGGCTAAGTACTGAAAACCTAGTGATTACTTCCCTCCAAGACAATACAAATACTTCTAGCTCTAGACATTATGTCTGCTACTGAACTGAAACTGAGAGATAACATCTTTTGTTTATGGCCCAGCTATAAAGTAAATTAACCTCAACTATTCTTAAGTTTTACAAGTTAATCTTCTATGTTCCAGCACGGTATGCTGTGATTACATTCTTGAAGTTCAGTACATAACATACAGTGCTGTATAAATCATATTAATATTCACAAATGACATAGAATTATTTACAAAATGTGAGATAGCTGGGCTGGCAGTGTCACAAGGGCAATTAGCAGATAATCAATTGCCGATTTTTGTACTTTGTATCTCATCAGAAGAAATTCTGAAAAGCAGTGTGAACCTCCCATTTGTAATAGTAAAACATGGCAATTTTGCAGTTTTGTTTGTTTCATCTAGCAAAATACAAGTTATTTGTTGTGACTCCCAGATAAACCTAGTATATAGCAAATAACTGGATGAAAAATAAAAATAAGTTACACATTAAATAAATGGCATATTAAAGCTGTTACTTTTAGGTCCTTTTGATGATGTGATATTTACTGTTATCTTCATATCTACTTAATGTAGGAATTCAGTAAATACATAATTTATGTAATATCAATGAAATTCTGTTTTATTGGTTAGAAGTGTTACTCCTCATCTGTTAATATAAGCAGTCTTTTTTATTTTTATTTTTCTTAAATTAAAGACACTTCCAACGTAAATGCATACTTGTATATAAGAAATGACAAGTCATATAACACCATGTTGTATGTCTCTGACTCATTTGTGTCTCTTCCAATTTAAAGTTGTAATAAACAAATTGACCTTATATAAAATGATCAAACTGTAATGTCCCCCCAATTTGTGTAAACTTTGGCCTCAGAACTGTGGCACATGAGATCATGCATCATTCTTATACTCCTGATGTACAGCATGATGGCAGAACGAGTTTCTGTATTTGGTTTGTACCTAACTGTTCACTGTGAACAAAGACACTAATTTACATTTAATAAAATAACGAAGACTCGTTTTCATTAGCTAAAGTCCCAAATGTTATACTGGTAATTGTTACCTTGGTTTTCAGCCAGCATATTTACTCTGTTTGTAATTTTTGTAGTTTATACAAACAGATCAAAAGCAGATTTTTGTGGGTCTTTAAGAAATTAACAGCAAATTTTAAACACGGAATACCAAGATGACAACTGTCAGGAGAAATTCAAGTTTTATTCAAAGAGTAACCTAGTCTAAGGCATCACATTCTGTGAATTCCTTTATTTGTCTACTAAGCACTAATTTTAGAATTTTATAGGGGTTTGGTGGAAAATGGATAAACTGTGGCTTTGAGTATGAATTCACAGAAATATAGCATTGCCTGTATAGGATACCCATATTTATTTAATAATAGGTTGTCTGACAGACATTAGAGAAAGATTACATAAAAGTCTCTTAGACATAAGGAGAAATCAGCATTACAAAATATGATGTTTGTGAAATTGCTCCCTTACACATTGTTGCATACAAAGTGGACATGGTTCTATCAGTTAAGTTTTGCTGACTGATATTGAACTCCTCAGTCAATTTTTTTAATAGGAAATTACTGCCAGTGTAGTTTGTCATTGCCCAATGGCAAAAAAATTACTTGTTTTCACAAAATGTCCTTTCCCTCTGTGTTAATGCAGCTGTGGTTAGTATATATATATGTTCAGAGTGTCAGGGGTAGGAGACAGTCTACCACATAGACATTGATGTGGGAATTTAGGTTAAATTCCTGACCAGTTGTGCTTTGCATGTTAGTTCTTCACCTAGTTGTAACTTGGAGATTCATAGTGAAAGCATATACCCCCCCCCCCCCCAGATAACTGTTAGACTAGCAGGACTGAAACTCATCCTGTAGTAGCAGTAAAAAGCAAATTGTACTTTTGTTAAATGTTTATGCCACAGGATATATGCAGACACATTCCTATACTTAGGTAAATATATTTTTCTTCTGAGGATCTCCAAGGAGTTTTGACTTACTAAAGCCAGAACACCTACAAGACAGACTTGTGCATAACTTGCTCAGAAATAGGCTTGCCCATTTAGAAATTGTTATTGCTGTAGGGGGCAGTGTTTGAAAATGATTAACAAATTTGCATGGATAACACAGAACTATAGCAAATTGTGTGCTGCATTTATCAATGTATTTATGCACTGAAGATCAACTCCTTAACACTTTTCACCCACGGTGACTGCCTGTTTAACCCCACCATATTTATGTCACTATTTTCTATTGGGGTAGCAGTAAGAGGCTGAGAGTATAAATTTGAATTTTCTGGTTTAATTCCTGTTTGTACCAGTATTTGAAAATCAATATTATATTATAATCATTTGGTCACCAGAAAATTAGTAGTGTGCAATAGCTAAAATATAATCTGATTATTTTTCTGTAGGAAAACGAGGGTAAAATTACAAAAAAGTGATTGCGTATAAGGTATAAAGTGCTAGAAGTAACAGATTACTAGAAAATCAGTTATGGAGTATGTGAGTAGTAGAAGAAAACTACATCTTACAGTTTATATAAATAAAATCATTAAATATGAATTGCCAGTACTGAATGTGTCAAAGGATAAGTCCCCCCTACTAAAGGTTGCTCAAAACAAAATACAAACAAGGCAAAGAGATACGGAGTACACTACCATGATTAAAATGTTCCAACTTTAATAAACAAATTAAAAAACTCATTAAAACTGTCACAAAAGTTTAAAATCAGTTGAAGCATCAAATGATAATTGCTTTTGGCAGGATTGCTTTCTTCAGATCACAACTTCCTGTGCTTCATTCCACATCCTTAAACAAAGATTCATCAATTAGGTTAATTCCTTCATTATTAGTTCCTCCTACACAGACTGTCAATCACTTGGCTGGAGGTAGGCAAGCCTCCATTTTAGCCAATAGAAAGACGCTTCTGCTTCAGAATAGGTTTCAATGGAACCATGGCATTTAAGCCTGGGGGGTGGTTGTTGTTTATCCACCCAATTTCACAAATCTCTGTTGTTCTTGTGAACTTCCCCAACTCTATGTCCTATCAGCACACATTCTATAGCTTTAAAGCTAAAGTAATGGGTTGGGTTTGAGTTAATGTTTGATGCCAGTGCATTTTTCATATCCTTCTGTCAAATATCTCGTAAATTACATAAAACCCTGTCTTTTAAGCATTGATCAGTTTTGGCTATGTAGAAACAAGAGCAAAGGTGACAGCATGCTAGATACACAAGTTGTTCACTGTTGCAAGTAGCTTTGACATTAAATATATAGCTCTTGCCTGTAACTGGATGGATAAAAGTGTTACTATTATCTATGAATTGACAAGCTTTACACCTTCCACATTTGTGAGTACCTTGTCTCAAAATGTTGACGTTTTGCTAAGGAAAACAATCTTTATTACAAAGAAGTCTTTTGATATTTTTCTTGTTTTTGAACGTAAAACTCGGTCTTTCTCCTACGATGCTTTTTATTTTATCATCTTCAGTCAAGATAGGCCAGAACCTTTAAGTGACATCACATACATTTTGCTGTTCAGTGCTGAAGGTGAGAACGCAATTCAGATTATTTCCTTCAAAATGCCTTTTATCTTGTTGTGTATTCAATGTCACATGGTCAGTGCTACACCTAGAGAAATAGAGATGTCCTTTCATTCATCTTAAGGTTTCCAGATGGATTTTAGCTGTCAGGTCATCTCTGTTGTAGCCCCTGTTGGATAGATTTACTTCTAGTTGCCTGCATTCCTTCTGGAATGTATGGTCATCTGTACATAACCTAGAGATCCATATCAGTTGATGCTCATAGATGTTCCTATGGACACATCCAGGATGCATACTGCTCTTATGCATGAAAATGGTGCTTCCAAGTGCTTTTCCTATGGACACTTGTACTTATTCCATTAACTTGATCTAAATGTAGGCATATGTCTAGAAAGTTTGTTCCGTCCCTAGAGAGCTGAAGCGTAAATTTAAAAAATTCTGTAGTGGTTTCAAGGTGCTCAGAGAAAGACTCGAGCTGAACTTCATTCCCATTCCAGAGAATAAAAATATCATCCACAAAATGTCCATAATAAACAATATTGGTAAACCAAGGGTCCTTATCACAAAAAACATGCGTTGATTCCCATTGTGCCAATACTATGTTTTATAACTTTTGGCACATGGGGTGCCTGTGGCTACACCACATACTTGCCAATAATAAGTACTGCCATATGAGAACACATTGTTTTCCAAGATTAATTCGAGTAGGGAACATATCAGGTTAGGGTTCAATCCCAGTGGGGTTAAAAAATCTCTGATTGCTTCAATCCCATAAGAATGCAGTATGACTGTAAATAAATTATTTACATCCATTGTAATTAATAGCATGTTAGCCCCATTGTCTATGTCTTGCATTTTCCTGGAGAAATCTTCCAAGAAGCTACCTGAGTCTTTCAAAACTGTTATTGCTTCAGGTATAATTTTTTTTATTTCTTTCTCAATGTACATAGACAGGGGCTCCATTACCCACCCTCTCCCTGTGACAATTGGTCATGGGGGGGGGGGTTGACAGAATCTTTGTGTATCTTTGGCAGGCCATTCATAGCTGGAATGGTAGGATGAGTTATCTCGAAGAAATCAAACAATTCTTTGGTGATACATCTTTCTAAAAGCAAGTCATTCAGGTTATTGTGTGCATTTCTGATCATCCTGTCAACTGTACTACTATTTATAATTTTGTAGGTTCCCAAGTCATGAGCAGATCATGTATCTTGTTCCTATACCAGGTGGTCTCCATTACTCCAATGGCTCCTCCTTTATCAGCTTGTTTGACGACCAGATCGTCCCTTGATTTCAGTTCAAATAAAGCTTTTCTTTCCTCACTGGTCAAGTTATGAAAATGACCACCTTCTTTGGTGTTTCCCTTCAATTTTGCACCCTCATCTTTACACATGCGAACAAACAAATCCACAGCAGGATGGTTGACAGGTACAAATGTACTGGGTTTTTTCAATGTGTATAAAAAGGGTTGATTGACATTGTTAAAAATAGTCTTTAGAATAACATTCCTTACAAAAACTTTGATGTCAGTTACAAACTCGTTCAAATCCGACTTTATAGAAGGAATAAATGTTAGACCTTTCTCCAAAACCTGAAGAGCTTGGTGACTCAGAGGTTTCTGTGTTATATTAACCACTAAACTCTGTTCTAGGCCTTCTGATGGTTGAACTTTTTCCTTTTCCTGTCCTGACTTTCTGATCTCACATTTTTGCTTTGTTTCTCCTTTATAAAAAAACAGTAGCTGGTAAGGGAAGGAGGAAAAAGTAACTCCTTCTTTAGGTCAGGTATCTGCTGATGTGCCAGGAACCAATCCTTTGTTGGTAAGGGACAAGCTATTCCTGGGAGCAAAAGATGCAGATGTGCTAGTCAATGCCTCAACGGCTATATCTGTGGTGGAATTCATCATGTTCTTAGGCACATTCTGGTTTCCAGTACTGTGATCAGTATTTGTTCTGTTCATATTGCTTTTAGAAAGTGATCTCCCTTGTCTTTGAGTCATTCTCACCTCCCTTGGCCATTCAAAGATATTCCCATTCCTGAAATCCTGAAAATTTTGTGCTAATTTTTTAGTCTTTTGTCCTTTCAACTTGCTGTCATAGATACACGGGTTATATTGTAACAAATCCATTTTCTGAATACAGCTGTCAGACAAATCCATTTTTTCTAGTTCTGTCTGTTTATTTTTAATCAGTTCCACTGTAATTGACTCCTCCGGTTTAAAATACTCAATAAGTAGGCGTAAATAACTGAAACTTGTTTCAAGATTAATTGCCTGCCATTTGGCTAGCAAATCTGGGTAAGTGTTACCATAAATTGGTAAGCACTTCACCCTCTTCCCTCATGGAACCACCCGATAGTGGATGCATGCTTCTAGATGGAAATGTTGCCACTGTAATTTCTTCAAACCATAGGCAGCGCTTTCCACCTCTTTAAAGACTTTGTCAAAGCTCTCAGTATTGGCAGTACAGTCTATTGTATCAACATTCTCATTTTCCAGGTTCAGTTTAATTAATGGATTCAGTTGATCACCTAGAAACTCAGAGAAGGTTCTCATTTGTTCTTTTCCATTTCTGTTGTTATCCATCAACAAGTTACTTTCAGCCATGTGTTGTGAGAACAAAACAAGTGACAAAATGTCAAAGGATAAATCTCCACTACTAAAGGTGTCTCAGAACAAAGTACAAACAAGGCAAAGAGATACTGAGTACACCACCACGATTACAATGTTCCAACTTTAATAAACAAATTTAAAAATTCACTAAAACTGTCACAAAAGTTTAAAAACAGATGAAACATCAAATGATAAGCACTTATAGCAGAATTGCCTTCTTCAGATCATAACTTCCTGTGCTTCATTCCACATCCTTAAACAAAGATTCACCAATCATGTTAATTCCTTCATTATTGGTTGCTCCTACCGGAGATGGTCAATCACTTGCCTGGAGGTAGGCAAGCCTCCATTTTTAGCTAATAGAAAGACATTTCTGCTTCAGAATTGGTTTCAATGGAACCATGGCATTTAAGCCTGGGGGGGCGGTTGGCTCTTAAGTTGTTTATCCACCCAATTTCATGAATCCCCATGTTGTTGTGAACATCCCTAACTCTATGTCCTATCGGCACACATTCTATAGCTTTAAAGCTAAAGTATTGAACTGGGTTTGAGTTAATGTGAGATGCCATTGCATTTTTCATATCCTTCTGTTGAATATCTCTTAAATGACGTAAAATCCTGTCTTTCAGGCATTGATCAGTTTTACCTATGTAGAAACAAGGGCAAAGGTGACAGCATGCTAGATATACAAGATGTTCACTGTTGCAAGTAGCTTTGAAATTAAATATATAGCTCTTGCCTGTAACTGGATGGATAAAAGTGTTACTATTAGCTGTGAATTGACAGGCTTTACATCTGCATTTGTGAATACCTTGTCTCAAAATGTTGACGTTTTGCTGAGGAAAACCATCCTTATTACAAAGAAATCTTGTGATATTTTTCTTGTTTTTGAATGTAAACATCGGTCTTTCTCCTAAGATGCTTTTTATTTTATCATCTTCAGTCAAGATAGGCCTTTTAATGACATCACATACCTTTTGATGGTCAGTGCTGAAGGTGAGAACGCAATTCAGATTATTTCCTTCAAAATGCCTTGCATCTTGTCGTGTATTTAATGTCACATGGTTAACGGTGCCCCTGTCTATGTCCATTGAGAAAGAACTGAAAAAATTTATACCTAAAGCCAAAACAGTTTTGTAAGACTCGGGTAGCTTCTTGGAAGATTTCTCCAGGAAAATGCAAGACGTGGAAAATGGAGCTAACCTGCTATTAGTTACAATGGACATAAATAATTTATTTACAATCATTCTGCATTCTTATGGGATTGAAGCAGCCAGAGATTTTTTAACCCCACTGGGGTTGGACCCTAACTTGATATGTTCCCTACTCTAATTAATCTTGGAGAACAATGTGTTCTCATATGGCAGTACTTATTATTGGCAAGTATGGGGTATAGCCATGGGCACCCCATGCGCCAATAGTTATTCAAACATACTATTGGCCCAATGGGAATCAACACATGTTTTGTGTGATAAGAACCCTTGGTTTACCATTGTCGTATATTATGGACATTTTGTGGATGATATTTTTATTCTCTGGAATGGGAATAAAGTTCAGCTCAAGTCTTTCTCTGAGTACCTTGAAACCATTAGAGAATTTTTGAAATTTACGCTTCAGCACTCTAGGGACAAAATAGACATTCTAGACAAATGCCTATATTTAGATCAAGTTAATGGAATAAGTACAGGTGTCCATAGGAAAAGCACTTGGAAAAAGCATTTTTTGCACAGGAGCAGTATGTATCCTGGATTTGTCCACAGGAACATCTATGAGAATCAACTGATACAGATCTCCAGGTTATGAACAGATGACCATACATTCCAGAAGGAATGCAAGCAACTAGAAGTAAATCTATCCAACAGGA
Organism: Protopterus annectens; assembly: GCF_019279795.1. NCBI lineage: Eukaryota > Metazoa > Chordata > Ceratodontiformes > Protopteridae > Protopterus > Protopterus annectens. Next base: position 256,072,734 of record NC_056736.1, on the reverse strand, counting down.
GCTACAACAGAGATGACCTGACAGCTAAAATCCATCCAGAAACCTTAAGATGAACAAAAGGATGTCCCTATTTCTCTAGATGTGGTACTGACCATGTGACATTGAATACACGACAAGCAAGATACAAGGCATTTTGAAAGAAATAATCTGAATTGCATTCTCACCTTCATCACTGACCATCAAAAGGTATGTGATATCATTAAAAGGTTCTGGCCTATCTTGACTGAAGATGATAAAATAAAAAGCATCGTAGGAGAAAGACTGAGGTTTACATTCAAAAACAAGAAAAATATCAAAAGACTTCTTTGTAATAAAGATGTTTTTCCTCAGCAAAACATCAACATTGTGAGACAAGGTATTCACAAATGTGGAAGATGTAAAGCCTGTCACTGCATAGATAACACTTTTATCCATCCAGTTACAAGCAAGAGCTATATATTTAATGTAAAAGCTACTTGCAACAGTGAACATTTTGTATATCTAGCATGCTGTCATCTTTGCTCTTGTTTTTACATAGGCAAAACTGATCAACGCCTGAAAGACAGGGTTTTACGTCATTTATGAGATATTCGACAGAAGGATATGAAAAATGCACTGGCATCTCACATTAACTCAAACCCAACACAATACTTTAGCTTTAAAGCTATAGAATGTGTGCCGATAGGACACAGAGCTGGGAAGGTTAACAACAACATGGAGATTCGTGAAACTGGGTGGATAAACAACTTAAGAGTCAACCGCCCCCAGGCTTAAATGCCATGGTTCCATTGAAACCTATTCTGAAGCAGAAACATATTTTTATTGGCTAAAAATGGAGGCTTGACTACCTCCAGGCAAGTGATTGACAGTCTGTAGTAGGAAGAACTAATAATGAAGGAATTAACCTGATTGGTGAATCTTTGTTTAAGGATGTGGAATGCAGCACAGGAAGTTATGATCTAAAGAAGGCAATCCTGCCAAAGGCGCTTATCATTTGATGCTTCATCTGCTTTTAAACTTTTGTGACAGTTTTAGTGAGTCTTTTAATTCGTTTATTAGAGTTGGAACATTTACTCAGTGTCTCTTTGCCTTGTTTGTACTTTGTTCTGAGACACCATTAGTACTGGGGACTTACCCTATGACATTTTTTCACTTGTTTTGTTCTCACTACACATATCTGAAAATAACTTGCTGATGGATAACAACAGACACGGAAAAGAACAAATGAGAACCTTCTCTGAGTTTTTAGGTGAGCAATTCAATCCATTAATTAAACTGAACCTGGAAAATGAGAATGTTGATACAATAGACTTAACAGCCAATACTGAGAGCTTTGACAAAGTCTTTAAAGAGGTGTAAAGTGCTGCCTATCAATTGAAGAGATTACAGTGGCAGCGTTTCCATCTAGAAGCATGCATCCACTATCGGGTGGTCCTAAGAGGGATGAGGGTAAAGTGCTTACTGAGTTATGGTAACACCCAGATTTGCTAGCCAAATGGCAGGCAATTAATCCTGAAACAAGTTTCAGTTATTTATGCCTGCTTATTGAGCATTTTAAACTGGAGGAGTAAACTACAGCGGAACTGATTAAAAATAAACAGACAGAACTAGAGAAAATGGATTTGTCTGACAGCTGTTTTCAGAAACTGGAGTAGTTACAGTATAACCTGTGTATCTATGATAGCAAGTTGAAAGGACAAAAGACTAAAAAATTAGCATGAGATTTTCAGGATTTCAGGAATGGGAATATCTTTGAATGGCCAACAGAGGAGAGAATTACTCAAAGACAAGGGAGATCACTTTCTAAAAGCAGTATTAACAGAATAAATACTGATCACAGTACTGGAAACCAGAATGTGCCTAAGAACACAATGAATTCCACCACAGATATAGCCATTGAGGCACTGCCTAGCACCTCTGCATCTTTTCTTCCCATGAATAGCCTGTCCCTTGCCAACACAGTATTGGTTCCTGGCACATCAGCAGATACACGACCTAAAGGAGTTACTTTTTCCACCTTCCCTTACCAGCTACCAGTTTTTATAAAGGAGAACCAAAGCAAACATGTGAGATCAGAAAGTCAGACAGGAAAAGGAAAAAGTTCAAACATCAGAAGGCCTAGAACAGAGTTTAGTGGTTAATATAACACAGAAACATCTCAGTCACCAAGCCATTCAGGTTTTGGAGAAATGCCTAACGTTTATTCCTTCTATAAAGTCGGATTTGAACGAGTTTGTAACTGACATCAAACTTTTTGCAAGGAATGTTACCCATAAGACTATTTTTAACAATGTCAATCTGCCCTTTTTACCCACATTGAAAAAAAAACAGTGCATTTATACCTGTCAACCATCCTGCTATGGATTTGTTCACATGTGTAAAAATGAGGTTGCAAAATTGAGGGGAAACACCAAAGAAGGTGGCTATTTTCAAAACTTGACCAGTGAGGGAAAATAAGCTTTATTTGAACTGAAATCAAGAGACAATCTGGTCATCAAACCTGCTGATAAAGGAGGAGCCATTGTAGTAATGGAGACCACCTGGTATAGGAAAAAGATGCATGATCTGCTCAATGACTTGGGAACCTACAAAGTTATAAATAGTAGTACAGTTGTTAGGATGATCAGAAATCTACAGAATACCCTGAATGACTTGCTTTTAGAAAGATGTATCACCAAAGAATTGTTTGATCTCTTTGAGGTAACTAATCCTACCATTCCATCTATAAGTGGCCTGACAAAGATACACAAAGATTCTGTCAACCCTCCCCTACAGCCCATTGTTGCAGGGAGAGGGTGGGTAATGGAGCCCCTGCCTATGTACGTTGAGAAAGAACTGAAAAAATGTATACCTGAAGCAAAAACAGTTTTGAAAGACTCAGGTAGCTTATTGGAAGATTTCTCCAGGAAAATGCAAGACATGGAAAATGGGGCTAACCTGCTATTAGTTACAATGGATGTAAATAATTTATTTACAGTTATACAACATTCTTATGGGATTGAAGCAGTCAGAGATTTGTTTAACCCCACTGGGATTGAGCCATAACCTGATATGTTCTCTACTCTAATTAATCTTGGAGAACAATGTGTTCTCATATGGCAATACTTATTTTGGCAAGTATGGGGTGCAGCCAAAGGACCCCCATGTTCAAATAGTTATTCAAACATAGTATAGGCACAATGGGAATCAATGCATATTTTGTGTGATAAGAACCCTTGGTTTGTCAATATTGTTTATTATGGACGTTTTGTGGACAATATTTTTATTTTCTGGAATGGAAATGAAGTTCAGCTCAAGTTTTTCTCTGAGTACCTTGAAACCACTACAGAACTTTTGAAATTTATGCTTCAGCACTCTAGGGACGAAACAGTCCTTTTAGACATATGCCTACATTTAGATCAAGTTAATGGAATAAGTGCAAGTGTCCATAGGAAAAGCACTTGGAAGAACCATATTTTGCACAGGAGCAGTATGCATCCTGGATTTGTCCACAGGAACATCTATGAGAATCAACTGATATGGATCTCCAGGTTATGTACAGATGACCATACATTCCAGAAGGAATGCAGGTAACTAGAAATAAATCTATCCAACAGGAGCTACAACAGAGATAACCTGACAGCTAAAATCCATCCAGAAACATTAAGACGAATGAAAAGACATCCCTATTTCTCTAGGTGTAGTACTGACCATGTGACATTGAATACACAATAAGATACAAGGCATTGTGAAGGAAATAATCTGAATTGTGTTCTCACCTTCAGCACTGACCATCACAAGGTATGTGATGTCATTAAAAGTTTCTGGCCTATCTTGACTGAAGATGATAAAATAAAAAGCATTGTAGGAGAAAGACCGAGGTTTACGTTGAAAAACAAGAAAAATATCAAAATACTTCTTTGTAATAAAGATGGTTTTCCTTTACAAAACATCAACATTTTGAGACAAGGTACTTGCAAATGCTGAGGATGTAAAACCTGTCAATTCATAAATAATAGTAACACTTTTATCCATCCATTTACAGGCAAGAGCTATATATTTAATGTCAAAGCTACTTGCAATAGTGAACATCTTGTATATCTACCATGCCATCACATTTGCCCTTGTTTCTACATAGGCAAAACTGATCAATGCCTGAAAGACAGGATTTTACGTCATTTACAAGATATTCAACAGAAGGATATGAAAAATGCACTGGCATCTCACAATAACTCAAACCCAACCCATTACTTTAGCTTTAAAGCTATAGAATGTGTGCCGATAAGACATAGAGCTAGGGATGTTCACAACAACACTGAGATTTGTGAAATTGGGTGGATAAACAACTTAAGAGCCAACTGCCCCCTCAAGCTTAAATGCCATGGTCCCATTGAAATCTATTCTAAAGCAGAAACATCTTTCTATTGGCTAAAAATGGAGGCTTGCCTACCTCCAGGCGAGTGGTTGACAGTCTGTGGTAGGAGGAACTAATAATGAAGGAATTAATCTGATTGGTGAATCTTTGTTTAAGGATGTGGAATGAAGCACAGGAAGTTATGATCTGAAGAATGCAATCCTGCCGAAAGCGCTTATCATTTGATGCTTCATCTGACAGTTTTAGTGAGTTTTTTAATTCCTTTATTAAAGTTGGAACATTTTAATCATGGTGGTGTACTCAGTATCTCAGTATCTCTTTGCCTTGCCAATACTGAATGTGAGTACATTATCTATCTGAGGTTGATAGAGGGAGATTTGGAGAAAGAAACCCTTTTACTCATGTACTGTTGATTGGAGGAAGGAATTATTTTATTGGCCACTTGGAGAGGAGATACAGACAAACCATAGCAGCCAGTGTGTGATATATGGTTAAAGTCCATTCTTTGCAGTTAATTAAAACTGCCTGTTTGCCCATGGTCTCCTCCTGCTTCTGCCCTGCCTCAAATCATTTTATGAAAGGGATTTTACATATGAGGTGGCTCTTTCTTGGGATATTAATTTTGTACTGGAGAAACTTACACTTTTTCCTTTTAAACCTGCTCATGAGGTTGATTTGAAGTTCTTTTCTTGGAAAACTGTGTTGCTCATTGTTTATTTTATTTATTTTACATTGATTGACTAGGATAGTCCGACTGGATACATGTCCATTTTCAGCAGATGCCCGGGGAGAAAAGCTCCAAGGTTACCAAAATTAGACTTAAATACAGTATATACAGTAGTTAACATATCTAAGCAAGCAATAAAGTTTATGCTTACAATTTTTACAGAGGTTACATACTTAGGCAAATAATAGTAGTTCTGGGGTTAACGGAAATCAGAGAGTAGGTCTTCATTAAGTAGTTCAAGTCAGCTAAGCATGCTATTATTAACTCATACACTTATTTACAGATACAATATTTACAGTGGTTACATGCCAAAACACATTAGAGTTAGACAAGGTAAGGTCAGGATAGTGCCACAGATAAGCCAAAAATAACTATTTTAGTCTCATTGTCAAGAAGAGTTAATCAGGTTTGCTACATTGACATAGACAATTTAGTGTCAAATGTTGTTTGTCTGGTCTTGAATTGGCTCAGGGAGTTGAGCAAAGTAATATCGGTTGGAAGAGAGTTCCAGGATCTGTTAACAGAGTTTGCGAAGAGAGAGAGTCACCGGCAGTGTTATTAGTTTTGATAGTCTGGACTAGTAATTTATTAGAGGATCGAAGTGGCCAGTGATTGTGATAGGGGGTAATAATATTTTTAAGAGCAGGAGTATTATCTGGATTGTAAAGTATCTTATGGGCAGTTATCATGAGGTTATACTGGATCACATTGGGTAGTTCTAGCCACCCAAGCTGGTTTAGGTTAATACAGTGGTGAGTCCTATAAGGCTGGCCGGTGGCAAATCTGGCAATATGGTTGTAGCAGATAGAGAGTTTGTTGAGGACCGATTTGTTTAGATTAGAGAGTATCAGAGATGCATACAGTAGAGTTAAAAGTAGGTGAGAACGAGCTATGGCAGATCTAGTAGGAGGGGTTAAGAAGGCTTTTATCCTGTAAAGTGAGCCTAGTTTTTTTATTAATGGTCTTCATAGATTGATTAACATGTAGGTCGAATTTGAGATTATTATCGATTAAAACACTTAGCAGTTTTGTAGAGGAGTCTAGGGAGATTATTGTGCCATTATTAGATTTAATCGTAAAAGTGAATGCAGTAGACCTGTGTGTTGATGAGAATAGCAACAGTTTGTTTTTTTTGGGGGGATTCAGGATCAGACGATGACCAGAAAGCAAGTTTTCAATAGTGTTAAAGGTGGTTTGTGTAACTGACCACAGTTTGGAGAAGTGGCTGAGCAAATCAGAGTCGTCAGTGTATTGAACACAGCTGACTATAGGGATAGCAGAATAGAGGTCATTAATGAAGATGGCGGAAAGAAGGGGCCCTAGTATGGATCCCTGGGGTACACCTAGTGTGTTGGGTAGGAGTTTAGAAAGTTTGTTTTGCCAAAGGACAGCATGTTGTCTATCTTTCAAATAGATAAACCAAACACTACACAGACCTGTAGAAAATCAAGGTATTTTGCTGCTGCATAGGTGATAGAATTACTACTGCTTACAACATTAAATTCACTTCGCCCATCAAAACCAAGCAACGAAGACTGTCTATGTTCATTCTGGCCATTCTGGATGTATTTGATTAAGAAAAAAGAATGGATGAAATATTATCTCAAGTTACATATCAAGAAGTTAGTAGAAATTAAGTTAATACAGCCTATAAGAGAATATATGTCTTAGTTAATGATATGTTTTTAGAAAACAGAATAACCATGGATGAGTATAATTATTTGAATAATATTGCCCCAGTGATTCACACTATTTTTGGAGCACCAAAGATACACAAGAGTGTGGAAAATCCACCTATGCGACCCATAGTAGATGGACGTAATTCCATCACCTATAAGGCAGCAAAATACCGCAATGACAAAATGAAAAAGTTAATGAGCTGTTCACAGATATGCAAGGACTCATGACGCTTTTTAGATATTATGAATGGAAAGCAGTATTCAAATAACAGCTTATTTCTTACAAGTGACATAAAAGATTTGTTTACTTGTATACCTCATGAGGAAGGGATGGAAGCTGTTAGTGTATTTTTACATAAACAAGGGGTTTCACAAACTAAGATCAACTTGTATGTTGATTTGTTTGAAATGATACTAAAAAACAACTTTATTCAGTTTAAGAAAAAAACACTACTTGCAGCAGGTTGGAGTGGCCACGGGGTCGCCACGTGGCACAATTTTTGCTAACACCGTAATGGCAGTCTGGGAAGAGCAATATGTATTTAACAGCCCATATGCACAAAACATCCAGGTCTATCTAAGATTTTTGGATGATATTTTTATTTTGTGGCAAGGTGATCAAGGAGTGTTAAGTAATTTTATTGAATACATTAATAACACAACTACATATTTGCAGTTCAGACATGAAGTAGGAAAAACTAGTATTAATTATTTGGATGTTAATTTAACTAAAGATACAGTAAATAAAAGATATATGGCCAAAATCTATAGAAAACCGACTTATTTGAATTCATTCTACATTTCACCAGTGCCCATACAATTGGGAATAAAAAAGCGGTGGTAAAAGGACAATTTGTAAGGGCAGCAAAAATGGTAACCTTAGATCAGGACTTTGAAATTGAATGTGATAATTTAATAGGAATGTTTTCAAAAATAGGGTATCCTACTGACATGTTATGCAAACTACATAAAGAAGTTAAAAATAAAAGGAAAAATGGATATTTTTCACCTATATTGGGAAACAAAGGGGAACAATTATTTAATAGTGAAAAAAAAACAGAAAAAGAAAAAGTATTTTAATAAATATCATGGTTTTGTTCATAACATCATAGAATGTACACTTTCAAGAAATTAGAATGATTATGTCCAAACATTGGATGATAATACTGGAAGATGTACAGATTAAGGGCAAGCTGGAACAAGGTTTTAAAATGACAGCTAAAAAAGGAACAACTTTAAAAGCACTATTAGAAAGAAATAAGTCAGGCAATATAGCTAGAAATCAACAGGGGAATGTGAAAAAATGTGGGAGGTGCAATTATTGCAGGTACATTCAGGAAGGACATTCTGTTACAATAAAAGAAAGAATTACAATATAAAAGGGAGGCATAATTGCAGTTTGAAAGGATTGATATATATAGCTCTGTACCAACAGTGTCAGTCTTATTATGTAGGATGAACAACTCATATGTTAAAAGAAAGAATATATGAACATACTTATGCAATAAGAAAGGAAAACACTAACAACGCACTAGCATGGCATGTATAGGAATGTATAGGACATGAATTTAAATTTTCAGTATTGCAACAAGTAAAAATGCCTGAAAGAGGATGTCCTTTGGAGCTCTTATTAGATAAGGCAGAGCTAAGTTGGCAATTAAATTTGTTCTCTTCTGCATTGCCAGGACTGAATGATATATGTAATATTAGCACTATATTGAAACTAAAGACACTAAATAGATAGAATGGGTATAATGTTTTTGATTCTCAATATAAAAACATTTTATAAGCTTGTTCAGGTTAAAATATATTTTATATATAAAAAGGATTAATAGCATGTATATATATGAGTGCATATTTAAATACATGTTATTTATACAAATATATATTTTTAATAGTTTTATACGTATAATTTGAGGAATTTGTGACATCATCAATTTTTGGTGCCTTTTTTACTATTTAAATGATGAATGTTGATGTGCAATCTGTCTGATGAAGTTTACTATTGAGTAAATGAAAAGCGCTTAACACATTACAAGCTGTAGCGGTCTTTTTTCCTGGAACTGCTTTTGTGTGTTTCTATCTTTCAGATAGGATTGGAACCACTGGATGACTGTAATATTTAGGCAGAAAGTTTTCAGGGTATGGATTAGTAATTGGTGATCCACCTTATCAAATGCCTTGTAGAGATTCTAGAAGAGGGCTGAAGATATGTTATTGTTATTGTGGTTATGGTTTATGGTATTGGAGGAGGCTAGAAGGGCTGAAGTAGTACTGTGGTGCGGTCGTAAGCCATGCAGAGAGTATGCCATGAGGTTATTCTGAGTTAGGTGATGCATCAGTTGCCTATGGATACATTTTTCCATAATTTTTGCAAGTAGGGATAGTATTGCTATTGGCCTATAATTGGATAACTATAGGCCTATAATTGGATATTGTTGACTGCTGCAAGGAGAGTATCTGAGTTACAAGATCCTGTGGTGAATCGTCATTATCTAATCTTTCACAAGGATAGAATTTTTTTTTTAAACACGAAACAGCTTTATTAAATTATCACGTATGACACAGGTAATCTTACATTTATATAAATGAAAATAAACAGCACCGACACAATTTCAGTTACAAATATTATGCATTACAAACCATGCTGACACAACTGTAACTGCAAACATTAGACGTCACATATAATATATCCAGTCATTGCCAGTCAAACAATACATAGCTCATTCAAATCCTGCTTTCTTTCAAACCTTGTTCCTCCTCTGCATGCATTGATCCCACATTTCCCATTTTTTCCTATGTAATTTGCTCTTACCCTTTTTTAAAGATCCCCAATTCCAATTGCTTTATCTCTGTTACTATCTTTGCTACTTCTAGTAAAGTTGGTTTTGACTTTGATTTCGATTTTCTACTAATTGCTTTTTTTGTCAGCCATCATAATTAGACTCAACAAAGCCTTACTATGTTTGATTAATTCTGATACTGTGTCATAGCTCAAAAAATCATTTCCTTAGTTACACCAGTTTGCTCACCCAGTATCTCTGACAGAGCAATCTGCAGGGAATCTTCAAAGTCTGTCAACTCATTACACTCCCAGAGAATATTTCCCTAGTTACCTCTTTCTGCTCCATCACACCTCCAACATTTGCTGTCTACCTGAGGAAAAATTCTTTGAAGTCTACTTGGGGTATAAGATATCTATGTAAACACTTCCAAGCAAAGATCCTAAATCTTCTAGACTTTGCTGTATATTTGGGAGATATACATATATCCCCCCATTGTTTCTTTGTGAATTGCTTATCCAATCTCTCTTCCAAATCCTTTTTAACCTCCTCTGATTGATTCTTATAGTTATCATGCAATATTTTATATGCTAACTATTCCTTTCTTTATGACAATTTCTGTTCTAGATTCTACTAAAAACTCTACCACTGCTGGTCTTCCATTTAGGACACTGCTATTTCTTTCTCTTTGCCTATACTCTGAAATCAGTCCTTAACAGGGAAGACAATCTCTAACCTGCAGTCCAAATAAGTTATTGACGTCTTCCCATTGTATTACCTTTCCCTCTCTAGTTATTTGTTCCCAATACTTTGGTTCCTCTGCAAGTTTTCTCCAATAAATTCCAGCCTCCTCTTGCCTATTGTCTGTATCCCTAATTGTAGTCATCCCTATTGGCAGAATCTCCTTTCTCCATTCCAGTGTTGGCTAAGTTCTTAGAATACTTTCTCTTACTTTGTGAATATAATATTCTGTATGATTATTGTTATTCTCCTTAAAGACCTGCATTCAAAATCCCAGTCTTTCCTTGTTTCTTGAGCTTAAGGAATGAGTAACTCTGAGAGCAAATCATTCATGAATGCTTAAAGTCATTTCAGAGTTTGTCTTGAGCCATGCTATACATATATCTGTTTTCTAGCCAGAAAAAAAATAGTGGAAAAATTAATTTATACACACTGCATGTTCACAGGCAATTCATATACTACACTGACAGGACAACAATCTTCAGGAATTCTGATCAACTGTTTATTTCCTATTAAGGTAGAGAAGGGGCAATCACTGTCAAAACAGGCTACTTCTAAATGATTGTTGCATGCTATTGCTTTTTGTTACTCTCAATATTCCAGGCAGGGACAAGGCCCACTCTTCCAGGGCTTTGGTTACTTTGGTGGCTTTTATTTTTGGAAAAGAGTGGACTGTAGAAATATACTAGAGGCAGCAACTTGATCATCCATGCACACTTTCACCAAGTACTACAAATTAGACTCTCTGTGGGTCCAGAGTAGGCTTTGCAAGGACTGTTCTCTAGTGGTTCCTGGATTCTGATATTTCTTCCTTTTCCTCACTTTCTTTCTAAACCCTGGTAAACTACCTATATAGATTAGGCTACTGCAGCTGTGATCTAATAATGAACATAGTGCAGCTGTGTAAGTAAACCTACCATAAGAGTAGAATTTTGAATAGCTCAGTGTTGCAGTAGGAACAGCCTCCTCCCATCTTTTATTATGTTTTAAGTTAGGATGTGGCTATTTCTTCCCTTTCCCTTGCTCCTAGTACACCTAGTACATATTTAGCCCATACTTAGCTGGCTGGGCATTATTCTGAGGCATGAAATCTGTCAAGATTTGTTCCTCTAGCTACTGACTTTATACCACTGTCCACAAGCTGTTCGGTGGTTAGGGTGCATGGAATTTGCCCTTAATCTCTTTGGAAGCTGCTCAGTTGTCATATCCTTGACAAGATATAACCCACATAGCTTAGGCTACTGCAACAGTGATCTATTTGAATATCCACTGTTATGGTAAGTTTATTGACACAACTCTACTTTCTAGTTGGCATCTCCTATGCAGAGGTTTTAAAATATTTTGATGAGGCAGGAAATTCAGGGGCTTAAGCAGATTTTCCAATCCCCTGTTCCAGAATGTAGCAGAAACTACCCCTTCAGTCCTGGTCTGCTCTTCAGAAAGCTGCCCCTTCAAATATGGACAACAGAAGTCAGGGAAACAATAGTATAAGAAAAAAATTTCAACAGGATACCAAGGAAAAAAGGAAATGAACTTCATGGTCTTTCCCAAACAAAGAAATTTACATTACTGTGTAATCTACCCCATTACGTGGCACTTTATAGAAAAGTCTATCTCTTTATCTTCCTCTGTGGAAACAGATTGCCTTAGATCTTTAGGTACTGGAAATAATCCAGCACCATTACAAATGGCAGTGGATATCCTACCCTCCAAAGTCCAGCATACCAACTCATCCAAAAAAAAAATCTGACCTATTCGTTTCCTTCCATTCTATCTCAAATGCTGACACAAGAAGCATTAAGACAATTTCTCCATGGTCTGCAAGGAAGAGAGTTATTCAAGAACATTTCTAGTACCCAAGAAACGGGGTACTTGGAGACTTGTACTAGATCTTTCCTTGCTAAACATATATATGTATGTATATATATATATATATATATATATATATATATATATATATATATATATATATATATATATACTGAAAACTCAAAATACTGAAAACTCAAAATCCTGAAAACACACAGGATACCAACACTCACTATATTCCAACACAAATACAGACAGAAACATATTACCCTTCAACTATATGCAGGGGGGCAGGCCCCCCCTGTACCCCCAGTGGGGGCTGCACCCCCTACAACCCCTGCTACTTAAATATATTAAGTCTGAGATTGCACTTCACTACACTAAGTGCAGTCTTGGAGTTGATATATTTAAGTAACAGGGGTTGTGGGGGGTGCAGGGGGGCTTGGCCCCCTGCTTATACTTGGAGAATAGTAATATAGTTTGTCTTTTATTTGTTTCTGTAAGTACTTCTGCTGGAATATAGTAAGTGTTGGTATCCTGTGTGTTTTCAGGATTTTGAGTTTTCAGTATTTTGAGTTTTCAGTATTTTGAACTTTCAGGATTTTGGTCTCAGGATTTTGGTCTTCAGGATTTTGGGCTTTTAGAGCTCTTTAACACTCCCATTTATACAACTGGCAAAATTAAAGAAGCTTTTCTTACATTGTTTCCTCTTACCCCCTTACTCCTTTCTTGTGAGCATAGATCTCAAAGATGCTGATCACATTCCAGTTGACATCTGACCATATTTAAGATTTTCTGTTTCTGGTCTGCATTTTCAGTTATTTCTTTATCTTCTAGTCTTTCCACACTCCAAGTGTATTCACAAAATGCTTAGATCCAACAATTACTCTGTTGTCTGCAAGGGATATTTATCTAAACCTATTTGGACAATTGCCCCATTTTGCAGAATCTTTTCAAAAATCCAAGATGCCACTTCTCTTCATAATAAATCTGTTTCAAAGCCTAGGTTCATAGCTACTTACTAACTATAGATCTATGAGGACTTTAAGAAGCCTAAACTTACATTCCCATTGTAGTTTTTAACCCTTCTATTTTGCACATGAATAACCCCGAGATGGTCTGAACAAGGATATGGTGGAACATTTAGATGTTTTCCATATCCATGAGGGACAGGAATGCTATTATGGGGTGAATTTTCAGTTACCCATCCATTCATCCAAATTACATTTGAATAGAGAAAGATAAGTACTTTGTTTATGTAGAATGGAAGATGGTTCAATAGAAGCGGTATTCTCCATCATACAAATGTAGCCCTCCAACATGTTCTGCTTATTTTGCGAAACAGACTGAAATCTCTTGAGAGGGAGTTTATGATGCCACTGGACTTCCAAATGTGTAATAGGTCTAACTGAACAGGGTTTGATGAAGCTGTGTACCCTAGGGAGAGGTTGCCTTTCAGTAGCTTGTATCATGCTGAGAGGAGTGACAAGTCTTTGAGATGGTCTGCATAGTTCTTATGATTTAGGTCCTTGATTGTTTTAGTGTGAAAGCACTGTGGTCATTTCAGTTGTGATAAGTGTTTGAAAAATACATACTGAAAGGGGTATTATACTCAATGATTGGCCTAATGATTGTGTTGTACAGTGGAATGATTACATCCTTGGATCTAGGCACAATACCTTTAGATATAAACTGTTCAATGAAAAAGACCGTCTTTACTACAGTGGGTACATGATGATCAAAGGACAATTCATTGTTGATATACATTCCCAAATCCCTAACTATGGGATCAGTTTTCAGGGGTGTGTTGTCAAATGTGATAGCTGCAAGGGAAGTCATGCTAGCCAAAGGATATAGTTGCATTCTTCCTGGCATTTAGTTTTAGTCCATGATTTTGACACCAGCTATTTCTTTGAGACAGGCCCACTTTCAGGATCTTGGTGTACTTTGGGGAGTTTATGACGTCATCAAGTTTGTAGACATCTGCAGTCTTGGTCAGACAAAAGCTCTTAACATAAACTTTGACCTCTAAAAAGTAAATGCCAAAGAGGAGTGGCCCAAGGATTCAACCATGAGGTATACCACCAATTATAATGTTTTGAAGGAGTTATAGCCACCCACCCTAACTTCTTGCATTACATTTGTGAACCAATTTGATATCCAATGAGTTATACCGGGATTGACATTTAGCTGGAAGAGTTTATCTATGATACCCAAGTATGGGATGGTGTTAAATGCCTTGGGGAAGTGTAGATATGTGGTGTGCACTCTTTTTCTCTTGTCCATTGCTTCAGTAGTCAACCAACTTATGGCAGGACCTGCCCTTGATGAATCAAAACTGGATTGGGTTGCGAATCTGTAGGCTACCTTCATCCTTATTTATTAATTCCAAAATTATCCTTTTCATAGCCTTTCAGATGAGACTGGTCATGCTTATTGGTTGGTAATTACCCCTATGTCCATTGACACCTCACCTTTGTATAAGGAAATGACTATTGCTGCCCTCCATTCATCTGGCTCAAAGCCTGTTTTGAGGCTGATATTGAATACCCTCTGTAGGGGATCAGGCAAGTTGTGTTTCAGGCTGACCTCTGGGTAGTTTGCTATGTTATCTGAGCCCATAGACTTCATGTTCTTGTCCTTAGATAGAACATTGAGAACTTGTTCTTGGAGTTTGCCGAGGTGTAGATGTGGACATGTGATGTGATAATATTGGAGGAGGTAAAGTATGATCTCAAATTGTCCTCTAGTAGTTTGGCTATATCCCCCTGGTACCAAGTATGTAATATATTTTACTATTAGTTATACACCTCACCGGGCATAGTTTCTGAGATTTGTAATATAATTAATGAAGGTTTTGTAGTTATCATTGGCCTTGGTGGTTATTTTTACTTTGTATCAGGGATTGCCAAATTCCCTTTTCTCATCAACCCCCTCCCAACAAAAAAAATACCAGATGTTCCACCCAGTCAAAGGGATCAGGCAGTCACTCAAATTCAAAAAACTGCAAGAAAAAAAGTCATCCAAGAGGTCCCTTGAGGACAGAGAGGATTAAGAACTTACTCAAGGTTCTTTTTGGTTCCAAAGAAAACAGGGGACTGGATGCCAATCTTGGACCTCAGAAGATTGAACAAGTCAGTTTGATGATGCAAGTTCCAAATGGTTACAGTACAGTCCATATTTCTTTTTCTGGAACAGGACAATTGAATGTGCTGTATAGATCTTCTGGATGCATACTACCATATAAAAATGGACATATTCTCCAGAAGATAGCTACGCTTCCGGCTGGGAGCCAGTCATTACTAGTTCAGAACACTGCCCTTTTGTCTCACTGCCATCCCCAGAGTGTTCACCAAATGCATGGCAGTGGTTGCAGATCACCTGAGATGACAAGGATTCTGGATGTTTCCTTATTTAGACAACTGGCTCATATCCGCCCAACCAGGCATCTACTTATATACTCAAGAGACTTTGATGATAGATGCGGGAAGCGTGTCTTCTCATCAGCAACCTTTGCATTGCACTTGCTGAATTACCTTTAGCGTTTCACTAGATTGCAAAGGGATCTAATCAAGGAGCTGTAAAATACCCTTGAAGGAGCAGTAGCTGAGGGAGCTAAAGATAAAGTAGCTTCCCAGTTAGCCACCCTAGATTCATATGCCAACTCTTCCATGAGGCTCATTGCGCATGCAGCCGAGGGAATGAGCAAGGCTTCGGGTTCAGGTATGTCTTTGAGGAGGCATGCCTGTATGCACCTTTGTGATTTTGTGGAACATTTTATGTCTTCGTTCGTTAATGCTCCATTTGATGGCACATCCCTTTTTGGCCTTAAAATCAAAGATACACTGTCCGGGTGTGAGAAGGAAGGTAAGACCCTTTCTACAGTGGGCATACATTTTTTGGCTCCTCAGAGACCTTATCCCAAGGGGCAGAGAGGAAGTGGAAAGATGTGGTTCAAGAAGTCTTAAGCGTCCTACCAAGACACACATGGAGAATTTTCCCCCTGAAGCAGAGTAGAAAACAATAATGGAAGACGTCGCTGTCGCGACAGAGGAGTTCCACAGAACCAAAGGTCCCAGGAGTCTTTCTTCAGGAAGGCCTTTCAATGCTCCTGAAAGGAGGCCTGATTGTCCACCTCTGAAGGCAATCGGGGGACAACTATCCCTGCACCGAAGAGCCTGGCAAAAGATAACTTCCAATCTGTGGTTGCAGAGGATAATACACAGGGGTTACCAAATTTCCTTTTCTCATCAACCCCCTCCCAACAAAAAAATACCAGATGTTCCACCCAGTCAAATGGATCAGGCAGTCACTGAAATCCAAAAACTGCTAGAAAAAAGAGTCATCCAAGAGGTCCCTTGAGATCAGAGAGAATTCAGAACTTACTCAAGGTTCTTTTTGGTTCCAAAGAAAACAGGGGACTTTATGCCAATCTTGGATCTCAGCAGCTTGAACAAGTCAGTTCGACAGTGCAAGTCCAGATGGTTACAGTACAGTCCATATTTCCTTTTCTGGAGCAGTACAATTGAATGTGCTGTATAGATCTTCTGGATGCATACTACCATATAAAAATGGACATACACTCCAGAAGATAGCTATGCTTCCAGCTGGGAGCCAGTCATTACTAGTTCAGAACACTGCCCACTGCCCTTTGGTCTCACTACCATCCCCAGAGTGTTCACCAAATGCATGGTAGTGGTTGCAGATCACCTGAGATGACAAGGATTCCGGATGTTTCCTTATTTAGACAACTGGCTCATATCTGCCCCAACCAGGCATCTACTTATATACTCAAGAGACTTTGTTCTTCATCTATGTTCCAAGCTAGGCATAACCATAACATGTTAAGTTGTCAATCTCGCCTTCATTCTTGCTGGATGGGTTCGGAGCCGATCCTCGGCTCCGACTCGGCACTTGCTAAGCTCAAGAGTCACTTCCACCAGCTCAAGGCAGCCCCATATCCCATGATGCAAGGCGGAGATTACCCAGATCTCGTTTGCCGCTTTGCTCATGAGGTAACTTTTTACCAGCTCCTGGTAAGTGAATTTTTCTATCTTTTTTTCTGAGACTTTAGTCCACCCCAGTACTTTATATTTATATATATATTACTTTGTTAACTTCCCGATTCACTTAGCCCTATTCCCGTTAGTGTCCCGTTCCCTTTATTCATATTTTTGCTAGTCGGGCCTTAGGTCTTTACCCCTCCTATATTTTTCCTGTCAGGGTTTGTTTGGGTGTGTCTGTGTGTTTTTTCCCTGTACTTGGTTTTGTTAATCTAGTTTAATTTTTGGACTGACTGTGTAGTGTGTGTGTGATTAGGTACTCAGTCAAGTTTAAAGAGGCTAGGGTCTCAGGCTTCAAGAAGTGTGACTTGTGCTGTCAGAAGATGTCTCTGACAGACGGTCACACTTCTTGTATTTATTGCCTGGGACCTCTACACCTGCAGGACTCCTGTGCTATTTGCCACTCCTTCAGCCAGAGAGTCCTGCAGGAACATAGAAATAAACTTATTCTCAGGGGCTTATTAAAGCCTGAGAGCTCCCCGGCTAAGTCCGGCTCGGGGAAGCCCTCAAAGTCTCCCAAGGCCCAGGCTTCAGTGTCCAAGCCTTCAACCTTGGCTCTGACTCCCTCGGAGTCGAGATCGGCTCCGGCTGGAGCCGGTCCTTCCTTCTCTGAAGGTTCGGTATCGGCGCCGATCGGCGCCGATACTCTTGCTTCCATGCCTGTGTCGGCTCCGGCTGGAGCCGACACATCTCTGACCCAGCTCGGAGCTGACAACTTGTCGGCTCCAACTGGAAACGAAGGTTCTTCAGCTCCGATGGCTCCGTCGAGAAAGAGATCCAGATCTCCATCACTGGAGTCCATTCATTCGGCTCCGGCCTCTCCCTTACTTTCGGAGCGGAGCCATCGGAGCCGATCCTCAAGGTCTTCCAGACTCTCAGACCATGACTTGGAGAGAGTGGTGAGTAGACTGCTGAAATCACAGGCACTGGCCCAGATACTTCATAGCCCGTCTCAGCAGACGACCGCTATTCCACACCCTCCAGAAATTCCTCCTTCGACTCTCCTTCAGAGCTCGGAGCCAGAGCTTATTGGAACTGTGACTATTGGTGCTTCGGAGCCGATACCACTCCTTTCGGCTCCGTCGTCTTCGACTCCTATCTCCTCCTTGAGACCATCCTTGGAGGGATCCGGTTGTCGGGCTTCTCTTGTCGGTTCCGAGGGGGCGAGTGGCATCGGACCCTTGTCCGACCCCGTTCTCCCCCTCGGGGCTTCGGCTTTGGTAAGCTCGGCACCGACATCTGCTTCGGAGCCTTCCCTTTCAGTGAGGCCGGGGATTCCTGTTTCCTCGGAGCGGGAGCTCTCGGTCCTCCCCGGGAGGGGAGCCTTCGAGGTGATGAGGAGTGTCCCTTTAGCTCCTCCCTCTTCAGTGCCTGTAGATATCTCTTCCCACTCTCTTGCTCCCAGACCCAGAGACCCATCGCCCCAGGTTTCCCCATTGGGAACACCTTCCTCTTCCGAGGTTTCTCCTGATCCTTCAGGGGAACCCCCACGTAAGAGGACTTGCAAGAGGAAGCATTTAGACTCCCCTGAGTCTACGACATCAGATACCGACTTAGATGAGTCCGAGGGGTCCCCAAGATCCCCCTCTGAGGATGTCTCCTTTTCAGACATTCTTGAACTCCTGAAACAGAGGGGGAACTGGCCCTCCATTAACCCCTCCGAGGATGAGTCGGTATACCTGGAGGCTTTTGGATCTCGACCCTCCACCTCCTGGGTTTCTCCGCCTTTTGACCCCCTCATGGATGTGATAGCTCGAAAGGCGTGGGCATCCCCTGATTCTGTGGAACCAGTCCCCAGAAGGCCTTCTAAATTTATCACGGCCCCCACTGAAAAACAGTTTCTCACCAAAGGTGTCCCAGTTGATGCCATGGTGGTGGCAGCCGCCACCAAAAAGGAACTTGCAGATCCTTCCGTACCGGTCCATCCTCCTAACAAGGAGTCTAGGACCATGGACAGGTATGGTAAGCGGATGTTTTCCTCAGCGACCTTTGCTATGCGTTCGCTGAATTATCTATGTCACTTCACCCGACTTCAAAGAGATATCCTCAAGGAATTGGGTGAGGTGGTACAGGATCCGTCAGCTGCTGGGGCTCAAGAGAAGATTGCCTCTCAGCTGGGAATCCTAAATTCCATAACTAACTCCTCTATGCGGCTCATTTCTTATGCAGCCGATGGAGTGAGTAGAGCTGCAGGCACAGGAGTGGCTCTCAGACGTCAGTCCTGGATGCGACTTTGCAATTTTGCAGACCCCTTTAAGGCGTCCTTCACAAACTCTCTCTTCGATGGGACAACTTTGTTTGGACCTCAGGTGAAGGACACTTTGACCAGGTGCGAGCAAGACGGCAAGACTCTTTCTGCCGTAGGAGTCCGTTTCTCCACCCCTTCAAGGCCTTACCCCAAAGGTCAGAAGGGAGGGAAAATGTGGTTCTGAAAATCTCAAGGAGTCACGCCTGACGCACGTGGTCAGTTTACCCCCAGAGGCAGAAGGGGTAATAACAACAGATGCTGCCCTAGGGGCAGAGGGGGGTCCGCAGAACCAGGGCAGCAGAGAGCCTCTCTCTGACAAGCCCTTCCAGCATCCCTGAGGTGTTGCCCGACTGCCCACCCTTGGAGGCAGTCGGGGGGAGATTGTCACTGTACCCAGAAGCCTGGCTTTCCCTTTCTCAAGACAAATGGGTACAGTCGATCATATCCGAGGGTTACAAAATACCTTTCGAGAAAAGCCCCTTCCCTCAAAAAGGATCCCTTCCAGATGTTCCACCCGGTCTAAGGGAAATTGCAAAGCTAGAGGTTTCAAAACTTCTAGAGAAAAGGGCCATCCAGCCAGTTCCAGCAGGCCATTTAGAATCCGGAATCTACTCAAGGTTCTTTTTGGTCCCCAAAAGGCGGGAGACTGGAGACCAATATTAGACCTCAGCAGACTAAACAAGTCTGTCAAAAAGACGAGTTTTCGGATGGTCACACTTCAATCAATTTTGCCTTTTCTGGACAAAGACAACTGGATGTGCTCTATAGACCTTCAGGATGCGTACTATCACATAAAAATCCACAGACGCTCCAGAAGGTTTCTCCGCTTTCGGCTGGGGACCAGTCATTTTCAATTCAGAGCCCTGCCCTTTGGTCTCACCACAGCCCCCAGAGTGTTCACCAAATGCATGGCAGTGGTCACGGCTCACCTGAGACGTCAGGGATTCCAGGTGTTTCCGTACCTAGACGACTGGCTCCTCACAGCCACCACTAGGCATCAACTTCTCCAGGCCAGGGATTACACTCTATGTCTCTGCAGCCAGTTAGGGATTTCTGTCAACTTCGAAAAGTCTTCCTTATCGCCTTGCCAATCTATTACCTTTATAGGCGCAGATCTAGACACTACTCGGATGTCAGCAAATCTAACAAATCAAAGAATCCTGGATATCCAAAATCATGTTCGGATCATCCTATTCAGCAAAAAGGTACAAGCCAGGTTGGTCCTGAAAGTGTTAGGCCTAATGGCAGCTGCCATCACACTTCTTCCTCTGGCCCGCTTTTACATGCGTCTCCTACAGTGGATGTTGTTTACCCAATGGTCCTTCCAGCAGTTGCCCATGCGTCACAAGATCCTTGTCACACAGATCTGTAAGAGCCACCTATCCTGGTGGATTTCTTCCCCCCTAGTCCATCAGGGCAGACCATTTGTCCCCCCGGCCCCGGTAGCCACGGTCACTTCGGATGCCTCCCTGATCGGGTGGGGGGGGCACTATCGGGGCAGGATGGTCCATGGCACGTGGCAACCGTTCAAATACCACCTGCATATAAATGTCCTAGAGATGAGAGCAATGCTTTTAACGTTGCAAGCCCTCAACGACTTTCTTCCTTTAGGAACTATCGCAGTTCACACGGACAACATGTCCGTAGTATGGTATATCAACAAACAGGGCGGGACCAAGTCCTATCCTCTGTGCCGAGAAGCTCTCAGACTTTGGCAATGGGTGATCTCCTCTCAGCGGTGTCTGATAGCAATGCATATCCCCGGGAAAACCAACATCATAGTGGACAGGTTGAGCAGAGCTATACTCATGCCTCACGAGTGGTCTCTCAAACAATCTATAGCAGAAGAGATTTTTCAGAAGTGGGGCCCTCCTTGCTGCGACCTTTTTGCTACACCCCAAAACAGCAAATGCCCAGACTTCTCTCTCTTTCCACTTCCAGGCCATCCCCCCAGAGACGCTCTAACCCAGGATTGGCCCCGGGGACTTCTTTATGCTTTTCCCCCTTTTCCGTTGATTCCTCAAGTGCTTCAGAAAGCTACCAACTTGAGAGCCAAGCTGATTCTCATTGCTCCTTACTGGCCTCGACAAATTTGGTTCCCGTTCCTTCATCGACATCTCTTAGTGTAGCCTTGGCATCTGGACCCAGTTCCAGATCTTCTGACCCACCAGTCGGGTCAACTGCACCGGTCCATTCGTTCCCTCAACCTCACTGCTTGTTTGCACCACTTCCTTCCTTAGCCAGGCTTCCTATGATCTCTAATCCCGTTAGGGATATCATAGTAGCTTCTCTAAAGTCCTCTACCAGAAGGATTTACTCTAGCAAATGGCAACATTTTTCCTTTTGGGCAAGGTCTAAGAACATAGATCCCTTTACTGCCCCTATTCAGTCAGTTTTGGACTTCCTAGCTGAAATTTTTCACTCTGGTTCTTCTTCTTCCACAGTTAAAGTCCAGCTGGCAGCAATCTCAATTTTCATGTCGGATTTGCAGACCAGAACATTATGTCTCACAAACTTTGCAAAGCCTTTCTCAGAGGGATCTTCCTACTTAAACCCCCTGTTAGGGATCCTCCACCGCAGTGGGATCTAAATTTAGTGCTGGCATCCTTAATACTTCCCCCTTTTGAACCGGCTGCTACATGCTCGTTAAAATTTCTCTCTTGGAAGACACTCTTTCTAGTCGCTATTACTTGCTAGAAGGGTTTCTGAACTTCATGCTCTCTGTGTTCGTCCCCCTTACTTGGTCTTCCACAAGGATAGAGTATCTTTGAGAACTAATCCGTCCTTTTTGCCCAAGGTTGCTTCTAAGACAAATTTAAACCAATCTATTGATCTTCCAGTATTTTTCCCAATTATTCTGAAAGGGCGGAACAAAATTGCATTGCCTAGATGTTCATCGCCAACTCAGATATTACTTGGACAGAACAAAGCAATCCAGAAAGTCTGATCAGCTTTTTCTTTCTTATGCTGAAAATAAGAAAGGTCTCCCTGTTTCTAAGGTGACCTTATCCAGATGGCTGTCTTCCACTATTTCTTATATTTATCAGCTTAGGGGCAAACAGCTGATCTCAATACCAAAAGCACATTCTACCAGAGGCCTAGCCACATCTACAGCCTTTCAGGCTAGACTACCCTTAGACACTATTTGTGCAGCAGCCACTTGGGCCACTCCTCATACCTTTGTCTCACATTACAAATTGGATTTGGCCTCCAGGGACAGGGCGAGTTTTGGTTCCACATTTCTCAAGAGTCTGTTCCATTGAGCCACCCAGGACAGAGGTGCTAGGGACGCGGTCCCATCCAGCAAGAATGAAGGTGAGATTGACAACTTAACATTTAGAAGTTATGTACCTACCATAACGTTCCATGTTAGTTGTCTTCTCTCGCCTTCTTTCTTGCGTCCCTCCCTCCTGTCCCCCTAGCCTGGACAGACCTTGAACTATCCTCTTCTCTGGGAGATTTCTCCCTTGGACACCAGTTAGCTCTGCACTTAGTTACCTGGGTTCCCCTTACAGTTTTTTCTCAGGTTAGTTGTTCTTCTTCCCTTGGGGGAAGATAGTAGGTATTTTTTCCTCTAGCTACCAAACGAGATCTGGGTAATCTCCGCCTTGCATCATGGGATATGGGGCTGCCTCGAGCTGGTGGAAGTGACTCTCGAGCTTAGCAAGTGCCGAGTCGGAGCCGAGGATTGGCTCCGAACCCATCCAGCAAGAAAGAAGGCGAGAGAAGACAACTAACATGGAACATTATGGTAGGTACATAACTTCTAATTATCAAAAGTCTCTTTTGGAACCCACTCAAACACTAGAGTTCATAGGGCACTACTGGACACCAGTCAGATGGTTGTGAGACTTCCTCCTTCAAGGGTGTTAACAGTCAGATTCATAGGTTCATAGATGGTTCATAGGTGTGTACTAGGCTAATGGCCCTGGAGCCTTTCCAAGCCTAGCCCATAGGATTACCCTGGCATCATGCCTCACAACCTTAGTTCCTAGTGCCTCTGTCGAGTAGAGCCACTGGAGTGATCCCTGGCATGAATTTTCTATTTCCCATCCACTCATCAAGATTTCTCTTAAAGAGGGCCAGTGAGGTGCTCTGCTTCAAATGTATGAGAAGTCTATTCCATAGCATGGGCAGTCTCTGGGTTATGAACCTGTCCCTCCAGCATGTTCTGTTTATTGTGGTAATGAGGTTGAGGTCTCTGGAGCATGTGGTGCGGAGCAATTGGGATTTCTTTAGATGTAGCATTTCTAACAGAGCTGGGTCAGACATGGCTTTGAAAGTCAAGCAGAGATCGCCTCTAAGAAGGCGATATGAGACAGAGAATAGTTGGAGTTTTTTGAGTCTGTCCATATAGGATAAGTGTTTAAGGCCTAGGATCCTCTTTGTGAGGTACTTTTGCGGCCTCTCCAGTTGTTGCAGGTGTCTAGTGAAGTACATGCCAAATGGGGCATTGTACTCGATGATTGGCCTAATGAGGGAAGAGTAGCGGGAGACAATGACCTCTTTCTTCCTGGATGCAAAACCCTTAGTAATGAGATATGCCACATAGAAGGATTTTCTGACCAGAGTGGCAATGTGGTGGTCAAAAGAGAGGTTGCTGTCAACCTGTGTTCCCAGATCTCTTATAACACCTTCTGTGTTCAGTGGACTACCATCAGTGTGGTAATTCAAGAGAACTGGGTTTTTCCCAAAGGGGATGAAGACACATTTTTTGGCATTGAGGTTAAAGCCATGGTTCTGGCACCAGTCGTTGGTCTCATTGAGGCCTTTCTGCAGGATGTCAACATCACTTGGAGAGTTAATAATAGCTCCCAGCTTGCAGTCATCTGCAATCTTTGTCAGCCAGAGTCCCTTCATGTTGACCTGGACTTCAGATAAGTATATACCAAACAGACAAGGACCAGGACTGAACCCTGTGGGACTCCACTCATGACTTGTCAGCAGTCTGACTTGGAGTCAGCTACTTTCACACTGTGGGTTCTATCTGTGAGCCATTTTGCAACCCACCTAGTGATATAGGGGTTGATGCCTAGCTTAGTAAGTTTTTCTATGATTCCTGAGTGTGGAATGGTATCAAAGGCCTTGGCCAGATCAAGGTAGGCTGTATGAACCACCTTACCTTCATCCACAGCTCTGGTGACTGACTCAAAGAAGTTGACCAAGTTGAGCAGGCATGATCTACCCTTCACAGAACCAAACTGTCTAGGATCCAGAGTTTGGAGATTCCCTATATCTTGGTTTATTAAGTCCATGATGATGTGTTCCATAGCTGCGCATATCAGACTCATCAGGCTAATGGGGCGATAGTTCCCAGGGTCTGTAGTTGCTCCATCTTTGTGGAGAGGGATGACTGTAGCAATGTGCCATTCAGTAGGGACAAAGCCTGAGGTGAGGCTGTGATTGAACAGGGCACACAGGTGAGGTTCCAGTTCACTCTGTAGTTCATGTAGAACACAGCCAGGGATACTGTTAGGTCCCTACAAAAGCTGTATTCTTGCCCTTGGACAGTGCTGTTTTAACCTGTGCAGCAGTAATACTGGGTGCCTGGCAATCTACTGGTATTGTGATTGGTCCTTTGGGTGGCAAACTTCAAGGCTAATCAAGAACAAGAGAGTACCTGCCCACCATGTTCTACAGGCATTAGGATCTATGGCCGCGGTGATCATATTATTTCCACTCACAAGGTTTCACATGTGAATTCTGCAATGGCTTCTGGCTTCTCAGTGGTCAGTGATTCATAAGCCAATGTCTCACTAGATTCTGATAACGAACATATGCAGAAAGGATCTTTCCTGGTGGATTTGTCCAGAACAGGTGACATAAGGTCAACCTTTTGTTCCCCCTCAACCACAGGCTACGGTGACCATGGATGCTTCCCAGATAGGGTGTGGGGGCCATTATCTGGGGAAGACTATCCAAGGTACCATGTGTACAGAAGATGCCAAGCTGTACATAAAAATCCTGGAGATCCTTGTAGTGTTGCCGGCTTTTCAGACTGTTCTTTTTCCAGGGATGGTAGCAATTCAGTCAGACAACATGTCAGTACTATGGTACATAAACAAGCAAGGAGCAACCGGGTTATACCCACTGTGTCAGGAAGTGCTTAGGGTGTGGCAATGAGCGATCTCATCTAACCATTTTCTTTTAGCAACACACATTCCATGAATGTCCAACGTCATAGCGGACACGTTCAGCAGAGTCATTCTCATGTCCCACGAGTGGTCCCTCAACCAAAATGTAGCAGAGAACATTTTCCTCACATGTGGCCAGCCATGCTGTGACCTGTTTGCCTCTCCTCTGAACAACAAATGCAGCAGCTACTTCACCCTAATTCCCTAACCGGAGCAGTCCCCAAGGGATGCTGTAGTACATGATTGGCCTCCCAAACTATTGTATGCCTTTCCCCCATTCCATTGATTCCAGAATTCCTTCAGAAAGCCAACAGGTTGAAGAGAAAAGTAATCCTCTTTGCCCATATTGGCCACAACAAATCTGGTTTCCTTTCCTCTGGACTCATCTACAGAAGGAACCCTGGATTCTGGAACCCTTTCCAGACCTAATGTCACATCCGATAGGAATGCTTCATCCAAAACTTCACAACCACAACCTCATAGCTTGGTTCCTCCAGTTCTAATAATTACCAGACAACCTATGCTGTCCTTCCCAGTCAGTCATGTTCTGATATCCTCCCATAAGTCATCTACCCAAAAACTATATTGGAGTAAATGGAAGAGGTTTGTAATCTGGGCTGAACAACACAATATAGATCCTATCATGGCTCCCATTCACTACATTCTGGAATTTCTAGCCCACCTTTTCAATAACAGAGCTATGGCTTCTACCATTAAGGTCCAGTTAGCGGCTATTTCAAAGTTTCACATTGGAATAGACAACTTATCTTTAATCTCCCACAAACTTTGCAAAACATTCCTAAAAGGGGCCATGATGTTAAGACCTCCTCACAAGGATCCTTCTCCCCCTTGAGACCTAAATTTCATTCTACATCTGGTTGTTCAACCAGCCTTTGAACCTGCAGGATCTTGTGATATCAAGTACCTATCTTGGAAAACTATCTTTTTGTTGGGTATCACATCAGCAAGATGGATATCAGAAATACAGGCACTATCTTCCCCACCCCCCACCCCCTATTTGGCTTTTAACAAAGACAGAGTCTCTTTGCATACCGACTCCTCTTTCTTGCCAAAAGTTGTTTCTCAAACAAATATTAATCAGACTATTTATTGGCCTATTTTCTTCCCAAATTTTAGTAATAAGGGTGAATATGTATTACATTTGTTGGATGTTCATAGACAGTTATATTTCTATTTACAGAGAACTAAAGATTTTCAGAAAGCTAACCAATTGTTTATTGCAGTTGCAGGTCCTGGGAAAGGCCTACCAGTTTCCCAAGTTACTCTGTCAAAATGTCTTTCTAGTTGTATTTCCTTTATTTACACATCAAAAGGCATGAAACCTGACAAATCCATTCGGGGTCATTCTACCAGAGCAATGGCCACATCTGGAGTCTTCCAGAAAAATGCTTCTTTGGATGAGATTTATGCAGCAGCCACATGGGCAAATTATCTTACTTTTATCACTCATTACAAGTTAGGTCTGATTTCCAGAGGAAGAGCCTCCTTTGCTGTGATGGTTCTGAGGAATGTTCTCCCATGACTCCACCCAGGGTGAAGGTAGCTGGGGACTATGTCCCATATGTAAGGATGAGATGAAAAATTGACAATATCAGATAAAGAAGTTATGCACTCACCATAACGTTTCATCTGTATTGTCAGTTTTTTCATATCTCCTCACATCCCCACCCGACAACCCCATTCCTTGGGGTTCCTAGTTGAACGGGAAGAGAATCTCAAGAGTTAGATTGATTTTCATTATTCTCTAGAAATGGTCTCCTTTAAGAACTTATTGGGTGTTAGATACTAAAATTCCTCTATGGATATAATTATTCCAAACAAGATCTGAGGTAATCAGGAGAGATGCACTGTGGTAAGGGGAGCTATCCAAGAGCTTTTTTTTGATTGCCACGAGCTTGCTAATAATGGCCAAGTCAGATCCAGTACAGATGGAATGTTATGGTGAGTACATAACTTCTTTTATCTCTATCCTCCCTCTTAGTGTTTCACAGGTGTTAGATCTTTCTACTATTTTTGGATAGCATTTCTTTCATACCATAGCTGGCATTGCTTTTACCCTTTAATCAGAGTACTCTCTCCAAATTACCATTGTTGGTAATTCCTCCTTTTTCTTTCCCTTAAAAAATATTTTTCTCTTTTCTTACAGTGTATTTTTCTGTACTGTTTTACTGTAATGCTGTACTGTTTTGTTATTGTACTGACTGGTACTAACTGCCATGTCAGATAAACCTACAGGATTCAAGAAATGCACTTCTTGTGAGCATAAAATTCTAAATTTGGATGCCCACAACGAGTGCATTTATTGCCTTGGAGCTGGCCACTTGGATACTAGTTGCACTATCTGTTCTACTTTTAACCCAAGGGCTCTGGCTGGCCAATGCAACAAGTTGATTTTAAAAGGCCTTCTACCTGCTACTTCAAGTCCATCTTCTGGGGCTCAAACCCCCAGTAAAATGACTAAGTCTGCTCCATTGGAGTTCAGAAAATGCTCCCCGCTGATGTCCCCTAGAACTTCATCACAGCCACCCATCAAAAGTTTAAAAATCTTGGATTTGACATTGTTAGATCCAAAGACCTGATCTTCAGATTTGAAATCCTCTGATCCAAAATCTTTGGATCTGATAATCATATCGACCAGTCCAGTGGCACCTTCCTCGGATCCCAGGTCCTAGGATCCAAAGCCTGGCATCTCTCAAAGAAGTCACATGCCAGAGTACGTGATTAAACCAATTTCTCCTACTCTGTGCTCTCCATTCTTACAAAACCCTGATAAACACTCAAGGCCATAATCCACTGCATCCTCCAGGTACTCTAGATGTTTATCAGAAGTGGATGTGGATAGGGTGATTTGAAAATTTCTCAGAGCTTAGATCCAGATGGGGGTCATACCGGCTCTTTCCCCTGTTGGATCTGTGAGCCTTCCTATAATGTCTCACACAATCCTGTCTCCTTCTCCAATCCATCCAACTGATTTAGAGTGCCAAGATCTGAAATTCCCGAAGAATGTGGAATCAGATCTGAAGAAGATCTCTCCTTCGACTCTGACAGTATCACTGACTAGTTCTGCTCTGATGCCCTCAGATAAGCAGGGGTCCTGGAAAACAAATAGTCGATGTTGGATCCTTGGGGCCAGGATCAACTTCGATGTTGCCAGACCTGCCCATGTCCCTTGGAGCCTAGTTCCTGGAGAGTTTGGGTCCAGTTCCATCCTCGAGGTACAGATCAGAGAGCAGTCATGATTGGCCTGTGCTGTGAGCTTTGGCTCCATTTCTGCTGGTTGTGGCTTCTCCATGTCCATCTGCCTTTGAGATCATAGAAAAGGCTTTTTCTCTCCTTAGAGAACCACCTTCTCATTCTTTGTATCCAGCCCCTATTCCCTCATTGGTTCTGAGCTCTGAGTTAATCAGACCTATTCCACAGGGCCAGTTCAGAGGTTCATAGGTTCATAGGTAGGTACTAGGCTTTCAGCCCTGGCGCCTATATAAGTGTAGCCAAAAAGGTTCACTGGCTTTCACCACCCACAAAAATTATTTTCCTGTGCCCCTGTCGGGCAGTGCCAGAGAAGTGATCCCCAAGGTGAATTTTCTATTTCCCATCCAGTCTTCAAGATTTTTCTTAAAGAGGGCCAATGAGGAGCTTTGCTTGACATGAATGGGTAGTTTGTTCCAGAGTATGGGAAGTCTCTGGGACAGGAATCTATCCCTCCAGCATGTTCTTTTTATTGTGTATTGTTCCAATAAGTTTCCAACCAGTTCCTGTAGAGGAACTCACTCTCTGTTCTGATACCTCTCCTGAAAATCCCACAAAGGAGAGCCATCAGAAGAGAATGTGCAAGAGGAGGTCATAGACTTCCCACTGGAGTTTCTTACAGGGGATACCGATTTTCATGAAGGAGAAGGGTTCCCCAGATCACCATGGGATGATAGCTCCTTCTGAGACATATTAGAGATTCTCAATGTAAAAGGTGATTGGTCTTCCAAAAACCCCTATCCTGAAGAATCAACTTTTGGTTCTGACCCTTCTACATCTTGGGTTATGCTCCTGGCAGATGATCTTATTGATTTAGCTTCCTGCTGGGTTTGGTTGGAGCCAGATATCATCAAAAATACCCCGATGAGACCTGATAAATGTTTAGAGCTTCTAAAAGACAGACACCACTGGAGCAAAGGAGTCCCAGTATATGCTGTGGTGATGGCTGCAGCCACTAGGAAAGAGCTAGCAGAATAGAACTCTTCTGTCCATCCACCAAACAGGGAGTCTAGGGGGCTGGACAGATTCAAAAAGAGTTTTTGCCTCAGCGACTTTCACCATGTGGTGTCTTAATTACCTGGCACACTTCACAAAGCTACAGAGAAATTTGACCGAGGAACTTTCAAATAATCTCTCAGAGTCCATGTCTGCAGAGGATTTGAAAAGAACATCCTCTCACCTGGCCACTCTATTGTCTATTTTGAAGACTTCAATGAGGTTAATTTCTCACACAGCTAAAGGCATCTCACAAGCACCTGGTTTAGACATTGCCCTGAGGAGACATGCTTGGATGTGGTTATGCGACTTTGCAGAGCTCTTTAAGATGTCCTTCAACAATACACCCTTCAATGCCACATCCTTATTTGGGCCATCAATAAAACAGATCCTTACCCTTGGCAAGCAAGAAGGATAGACTCTGTCTGCCATGGAAATCAAATTTTCTACTCCTCAATGAACCTTCTCCAGTAATCAGAGAGGTGGTAAGAAAATATGCTTCTGAAAATCTCAGGGAATCTTTCCAAGATCCACACAGGGACAACTCCTCCAGAGGCAGAGGAGGAAGTTCCAATGGGAGATGTCACCCTAGAGCAGAGGAGGCCTGCAGAACCAGGGTTTTGGGGATTCTTTATCAGACAGGCCCATCCAACTCTCCTGAAGTGCTGCCTGACTGTCCAATTCTGAAGGCAGTTGGGGAATGATTATTCCTTCACCTGGACCCCTGGGCAAACATAACAGAAGATTCCTGGGTGAAAAAATCATATCCAGAGGTTATTCCATTCCATTTTTCCAACTTTCCAACTTCCTTTTCACAAAAGGAAGGAACTTCCCACATTCCACCCAGTTAGAGGAAAGTGACCGCACAAGAACTTCAAAAGTTGCTAGACAAAAGAGTCATCCAAGCGGTCCCACTAGAACAAATAGAATTCATATCTTACTCACACGATGGGAGACTTCAGACCAGTTTTGGATGTCAGCATTTTAAACTAGTATGTAAAGAAGTCAGAGTTCCAAATGGTCACGGTTCAGTCCATTCTGCCATTTCTTTACAAGAGCGATTGGATGTGCTCCATAGATCTTCAGGATGCTTACTATTACATCAAAATAGACAGGCAATCCAGAAGCATTTGCGCTTTCATCCTGGAGCCAGTCATTACCAGTTCAGAGCCCTACCCTTAGGATGTTTACCAAATGTACAGCAGTGGTGGCTGCTCATCTGAGACTCAAAGCATTCAGAGTGTTTCCATATCTGGATGACTGGCACCTTACTGCCCCTCCAAGCATCTTCTCCAACAGTACATGGACTATTTGCTCCAGATCTGTCAGTTACTGGGGGTAAGAATAAATTATGCCAAATCAAACTTAGCACCAATACAGAGCCTGGAGTTCACTGGTACACATCTGAATACAACAACACTGATGGCATACCACTTCTTCATATATTCACCCTCAGGAATCAGGTCCATCTTCTTATCTCCCATCCATCTCCACCAGCCAGATCAGCTCTTAAAGCACTAGAATCCATGGCAGCAGCCATTGTATTACTTTCTTTAGCACCATGCTTTATGAGTGTCCTTCGGTGGACTCTAGCTGTTCATTGGTCTATTTTTCAACAACTCCTATCCTTTCCAGTCAAACTTACTCCTATTTGCAAACATTACATCAGCTGGTTGATCCAAATCAGATGACATTTACCTAGGACGACCTTATTCTACTGCCTCCAATGGCCACAATGACTGCAGACACCTCCCAACTGGGGGGGAAGAATTTCCTGGGAAGGACAGTCCAAGGCACGTAGTCCCCTCGAGAGACCAATCTGCATATCAATGTACTAGAGATGAGAGCAGTCCTACTGGCATTGCAGGCCTTTCAAAATGCTCTTCCTCTAGGGACTATTGTGATTCAGACTGACAATGTGTGTGGTCTTGTACATCAACAAACAAGGAAGAACTCGATTGTATCCCCTCTGCAGAGAGGCCATGAGAGTGTGGGAATGGGTGATCTCCTCAGACCACTTTCTAGTTGCAACGCATGTAGTGGGGAAAACCCACTTGTTAGCAGACAAATTAAGTAGCTTCATTCTGATACCTCACAAGTGGTCTCTCAACCAATCTGTGGCTGAAGGGATTTTCCATCATTGGAGCCAACCTTGCTGCAAGCTCTTTGTGCATCCCCCTCCCACAACAACAAGTGCAGCAGGTACTTTGCTCTTATTTCCTTAATGGTGTACTTACTGAGAGATGCTGTAGTCCACGTTTGTCCATGTGGTCTTTTTTATGCTTATCCTCCTCTTCCTTTGATTCCCAAATTTCTGCAGAAAGCAAGTTGGCTGAAGAGAGCACTCATCCTCATTGCCCCCTTCTGACCTTGAAAAGTATGGGTCCCCTTTCTATGGTCTAATTTTTGTTATCCTACAAGGATACTGGAGCTGTCTACATTTCTCTTCTCACATCCATCAGGAATCAAACATTCCAATATCCAGGCCTTCAAGCTAACCACATGGTTTCTCCACTTCCAGTAATGGTTAGACAGACCAGACTTTCTTTCATTGTATGTACCATAATTTTTTCTTTGCAAAAAAACTCTAGTAAGAATGTTATAAGAGTAAGTGGAAAAGATTCTCCCTTTGGTCCTTGAAAAATGAGCTTGATCCTTTTTCTACTCCAATTTCTGCAGTATGTGAAGTTTTTCAATTCTTTTTAAAGAAGGAGCTAGCTTCTTTACAATTAAGCCGCATTATTTTCCATAAAGCTAGGGTTACCCTACGAACAAACCCGTTATAATAAAAGATCCAGCCAAGAATATCAGTATCCGTATATTGTAATATAACAAATACCAAATACAAATGATGAAATGCTAAAAATACTTCTGGGTTAATTAAACCAAGATCACTTTCTTTAATACTACACTATATAACCCCTCTTTTAATAGGATTAAATTTACTACCCCAAAAAAGGAAAAATAATTCTAGCAAACACTTCTATCTGTTTGTAGGAAAGGAGAAAACACATCCAGTATAACCTAGTTTACCTGATATAAACATTTTAGCATATATACGTTTTATGACAGGATAAGGGAAACAATTTTTAAGTATTTAACATATTTAATATTATCTGAAACAGTATTCCACTGTTCATAATAAGTAATCACATCCCCAAAACAAATTCCTATAAATTATTTTTTAATATGAAGTTCAATATTTTTATAAGGATTAGCAGTGCCAAAACCCTTACACTTTGAACATTAAATTGCAAGCCTATTGCATTCAACTTATAGTCAGTAGTGGAATATGTAATATATAAGTCTGCTTTATTGCAGGTTGCTATGTTTAAATTGTCTGCCTGCATAAGAGAGTTATACAGGAATAGTACGTCCATGTAGAACTAAAGAAGAGCAAGTAATAGCAGCAATACATTATGAAGGATATCATTTATTGCTAAATAGAATAATAAGCCACTTAAAGGATATCCTTGTTTAGTATCCCTTGCAATCCATATTTCCTTGCAAAATATCCGATAAACTACAGGGCTAATCCAAGAATTTATATAAATAGATTCTACAACCATAATAATCTTTCAGTTTATATTATAACTCTTCAAAATATCCCATAAACTATTATGAGCCAAAGTATCATACCCTTTTGCTATATCACAGACTAACAGTAAGCCATGTGCATGATTAATGTTATCAGTGACTCCCCTTAAAGGCAACAATAAATCCTTTATACATTTTCCAGGTATACTGTATCACCTGTATAAAAATGTTATTAATTACTTGATTTAATCTTTGCTGCAAGTTTATAATCAGTATTGTTACGGGCTAAGGGTCTCCAATTGTTCAGTATAGACCAATGTCTTTTTTATAAATGAATTTCAGTACACCAGCACAAATATCCTTATTATTAATTCCAGTATTCAACCGTTCATGTGTAACTGATATAATTACAAGATTTTGAGAGGATGACATAGAACAGCAGAAAGAAAAAGGGCTCACCAACCATACCTGGTGCAGTGTCCTGTGATACAGTTTTCAAAATGGTAATAAATTCATCCAGAGATATGGGTCTTTCTAAAAAAACCATTGTTTCCTTATCTAAGAAGGGAACCTTCCATCATTTTTTTATTTATATAATCAGAATACATATTAAACATGCATTTTTTTAATATACTGAATTTTATATATATATATATATATATATATATATATATATATATATATATATATGTATTTTTTTTTTGTATATATGTATATATATATATATATATATATATATATGTATATGTATATATATGTACAGCATTTTGAGATGTCAGAGAGAAGGCATATAATATCTGCACCTAATAGTTTATATACAGCATTTTGAGATGCCAGAGAGAAGGCATATAATATCTGCACCTAATAGTTCACATTTTTGCAAAAATAACAATTGTCTGTTCTCCCTAATAAGACTATTAACATTAAGGGAACATAGGGAAGAACTGGCATAATGGTTAACGTCTTTACCTTACAAATACAAAGTGCAACATTTGATTCTCACCTTTGGTTATTGGTTAGGCTTGTGCAGACTGATTGCCTAATATTTACCTATTAACAAATTACCCTTTCTCTTTCTTCGCAGACTGTAGGGTTCATCATTTTAACTTTCTTTTCCTGAATCATTTACCAGTATTACCTGAAATTGTATCATTCCCTTCAGTAACCTAGCCCTCTATTATTTCACTGTCACCAGTATCACTTTTATCATATTCATTATCACTGTCAGTGAGTTCATTATTAGTTCTACATTTAACAACATCATCACTAGCAGTTTCTTGACTTAAATGAACAGTAGCAGACAATAAATGCAGCTGAACAGCTATAACTTGGGGCAATCAAAGCAGAAATAAGTCGAAAATGTGCTTTTCTTACAAAATTTAACACAACTTTGAGGAGAATACCCCAAATCTCCGCATTGAGCACATTTGCATTTACTATGAGACTGATTCAAGTGATCAGGAGACCCACAAAAAAACACATCTTATATTGACCTACATAATGAACGTAAGCCTTAGCACCATTCATATTAACTACAAAAGGTATATGAGCAAAAGAACTCCCATACATTTTCAGTACTAACCACAATCCATTCCAGATATTTATTTTATCATAAATTGTCTTAACATCTAATACAGAAGGACATAAATGTGAAAAATAATCTTTAACTTGTACAGCCTCAGTATCAGCTGTATGAAATTAAACATAATATGGTATTTTGGTTGAAAATTAATATCCAGTACATTATAATTTGCTCAAGGTAGACATCATTTCTTTAGATCATAATTAATAAAAACAATATTCAGCATTGGCAAAAGTTTCAAAAGTAACATCAGAAAATGGATCCTTCTCAACATGTATAAAAATGTGTACTCTTTTACTTGGAAAAACAAGGGAAGAAATTACAATATCACAAATGCCAAAACTATTAATCATTTATCCATTTTTGAAGAAATTTGCACAACAGGAAATCCCTGAGGTTAACTGTCAGTTAAATTAGACTTATGAAAAAAATATTGATCAGCCATTGCATAGAAGAGCATAGGACTAGTCTCTTTCTTAATTTTGTGCTTATCTTCCATCCTGAGTGAATTAACAAAGCATGTAGAACATGAGCATGCATCATGCCCTTTAACCTCTAATGTCATTTGCTGATCATCAGTGCTATCTGTTGCAGCACAAAGATCCATAAAATCATCCCAAGAAGCTGCTGTAGCAGAATTTTACTCTTTTTCATTGAACAAGGACAAAAGGTTTTCATCAGGTAAACCACCATCATCCAAAACATTTACTCACAATTCTGCTTAAATGCAGTCATAGCCTCCATCAGCTTTTCCCAGTATTTAGTGTCACTGCCCTGTGGACTGTCACAGGGAACTTGAAAAGAGTAAGGGAAGTTCCTCAATGCTCTGGCCAAATTTCCCCTAGTAGTATAAATACAATCTTGGGTCTCCACTAAAAAGAGGTCACTAGTATAGTGTGACTAAAGCTGATAAACAAAAAGATAAATACATTTTAAAAAATCTGACACTCTGAAACATTTGTCTGTGGGTGATCGAGGCCACAGCTGGAGACCCAAATGACAAGTATTACATCTGTTGCTTTGCTGGCCACACATTTGATCTATAATGCAATGGATGGAGTGGCTAGAATGCAGGCTCAGGCATTGCATTGTGAAGACTTTGTGGACCACTTCAAGGTGGCATTTGTTAATATTTCCTTTGATGGAACGTCCTAGTTTGGGCAAAAGGTGAAAAATAAATTTCTGCAGTGTGAGCAGGATGGCAAAATGCTCACTGCTGTTGGGGTGAACTTTTGGATTCACAAAGGATCCTTCAAAGTAATCAAAAAGGCACCATTGCTTATGGCCCCAGAACAGACACCAGTATGACTGGGATTCCTATGGCAGATGGGACTTCTTATCTGACTGCTCTCCATGAAGCAGAGGTGACCCACATTAGCAGGACTTCAAATGATATAGAGGATCCTGCCAGTATGAGTCCTTAAGGGATTCCCAGCTGTCCCACTCTGGAAGTGGTTAAGGAAAATGATATCCAGAGGATATTCTATTCCAGTTTTTGAAAATGCCCAGAAACATGCCCTCGTATCCCCAAACAGTTCCTTCTCCAGAAAACAGCCATCCAAACATCCCACCAGACCAGAAAAGGTCCAGATTCTTTTTCTAGTTCTTTTTGGTACCCAGAAACACATAGGACCTCAAAATAATTCTTGACCTAAGTTGACTGAACCAATGCAAGAAGGAGTCAATGTTCTTCATTTGATCACTGTTGTAGTAGCTTTAGTTATATGGGTTATATCCTGCAGGGGAGCTGCAGCTGACTTATCTAATTCCCAGTGCTGTCTTTTAACTCCCACTTCAAAAAAATATATATATATATTCAGACTACTGTAGGAAGCCCAGTGCCAATCACACACCACCAAATCTACATCCTCCAGCTCTCAATTAAAGTGAAAAAAAGAAAGGTCTTTGGATTACACTGTAAAGATAATTGGCTTCCTATAGTAAATAAGCCAATCACACACCACCAAAATACATCCTCCCCAGCTCTCAACAGTAACAAAAAAAAATCTTCAGATTACTATGGAAAGTTGCTCAGTTTCCAATCAGTTGCTCTTGCTTCCTCTGGTGCTGCTCTTCAGGAAGCCACTAAGGAATGAGAGGCAAACATGTCTTTCAAAGCTATTCGACTGTTTTCTTTGGGCAAGGGGGAGCCAGTCTTGCTGGCCTCTGAGAAGGAAGTGCATGTTTCTTTATACAACTGCATTGAGGGGGGAAAACAATCATTCTTCTGAGTGGTCTTCCTTCAGATGAGATCTCCAGGAAAAGGAAGCATAAACTTAAGCTTTTTTCCACAGCTATATCCCCTTCCGCTAACACAGACAAACAGAATTGGCTGGGTTTTGCCAAAGATTTGTTTCAAGCCTTTCACTCATTACTAGGTTTTCACTCCTTTTAAAAAGAAAAATAATTCCCTTCTCTCTCAGATTCTGACTCATAATCTGAGATAAGGGAATTACACTTAGATTATAATTCTATAGATGTTCATCATTTGATCACTGCTGCAGTAGCCATAGCTATATGGGTTATATCCTGCATATGATATAAAAGTCTGCCATCTTCCAGAGCATAAGAGCACCTTCCACACACCCAAACCGTTATCAACGTGAACAGAGCTGAAGAAAAACAATGGATGTTATGTGATCCTATCTCGCCTACATTCTGACTGATGGGTTCGGAGCCGATCCCTCGGCTCCGACTCGGCACGCTTATGCTATAGAGCGAGGCCTCTAATTGGCTGAGCTATCTTTATCCCAGGATGCACCACCACAAATCCCCCAGATCTCGTTTGCCGCTATCAAGCTTAGACGTGGTCTCAACATTGGCTGGGCTAAGTACTAGTTATTAGGCTTTTTCCTGTCACAAATTTCTTTTCCTTGAACCCAAAAGCTGTTTTAACAGCTATTGTTGATATATTGTTGTTATATTTGTGTGTTTGACGAATTTGTGTTACTAATTTCGTGAAATTTTTAGTCAGGGAAGGTTTCCCATTTCAGTTAGAGGGGCCTTCCCCTGTTACTTTACTGTTTGTGTAATTTCTTGGGTCAAGTACCCGTTTAAGTTAGAGGGTCTTGACTCCCTCTATC
The DNA here is from genome assembly GCF_019279795.1 of Protopterus annectens. Classification (NCBI taxonomy): domain Eukaryota; kingdom Metazoa; phylum Chordata; order Ceratodontiformes; family Protopteridae; genus Protopterus; species Protopterus annectens. The sequence continues at coordinate 256,034,749 of NC_056736.1, read as the reverse complement.
TATCTTTTACCTTTTTCTGTCAGTATACTGTTTGCTGTTAGTGCTTAAAAAAAAAAAAAAATATATATATATATATATATATATATATATATATATATATATATATATATATATATATATATATAAAATTTCTGTTAAAGTTTTATTGAACTGTCTTTGACTAAAGGCTTAGTGTGTTTTTCGCTTTTGTGGATTCTTTGGCAGCAGTTATGTCGAAAGAACGCAAACCCTCTGAGTTTAAGAAATGTACGAGGTGTGGTTTCAAAATGTCCATAACGGACGACCACGCCTCGTGCGTCTATTGCTTAGGTGCTAAGCATTTGCAAGAGTCGTGCAGTGTGTGCCACGCGTTCTCTTCAAGAGTCCTCCAAGAGAGGAAAAACAAATTAATCCTCAAGGGATTAATCAAGCCTTCTTTTGAAGAGGCATTGTCTTCCTCTCCGTCTCCTTCTTCTAAAAAAGAAAGCATCGGCTCCGACCAGTCAGTCAGAACCGACTGCTAAAAATCCAAGCAGACTTCTCCATCGGCTCCACAGACTTGGAGCCAAGGTGAACGGTCTGCCTCGATGCCTCCAGCCTCGACCCCTCTGGTTTGAGCCGAGGCCTGGGGCATCGAGGCGGGTCACCCTCATCGGCTCCACTGATATTGGAGCCGATCAGGTTACTGGCTCAGACTCTTCCCCTCGGGCTGAAGTCCTTATCGGCACCGAGGAAGTTTCCTTGAAATCTTCCTCGGGCCGATAGTTGTTGAGTCCTTTCGAGCGGTCCCGAGCCCTTGAGCCGATGGAGAAATCGGTTCGGGCCCGATCGGTATCCTCTAGGTCATCCAAGATGTCTGATTCGGACATCGACAGGGTGCTCCTTCGACTCTTCCAGTCTCCGGTGTTCCAAAAGCTAGTTTTGGCTCCAGCCCATTTGGCTTCAGAGCCGATGGTCCACTCCCCTGCTGTGGTTCCTCCTCCAACAGCTTCGGCACCATTGGAGCCGGTGCTGGTGGAACCTGTGGAGGTGTTAGGGTCGGGCCCGACCCTTGCTCCAACTCCGGCTCTTGGGTCGGAGTTCAGTACACGGACTTCTTCCTTTGGCCCTGGGGGGAGGCTTCAGGATTGATGCTCTCGGTCCCAAGTCTCCCTCTTGGTGCATCGGCGGCAGGGGTACTGTCCACTGTCGTGGCCACGGAGGTGGGACCCTCCCAGGATTCTGGTGGTCCCTCCTTCAGGGCTATGAGGAGTGCTTTAGCCAAATCTTCCTTGGCTACCTCCATGGCTACCTCCATGGTTTCCCCAGCTACCTCCCTGCATACGGAGACTGGGTCGTTGGCAGTCCCCCTGTCTTTAGACAGTGGAGTCCCAGGGCCTCGGGTTACCCCCGCTGGGGTTTCTCCCCTCCTGGAGGTCCTTCTGAAGCCTCTTCGGAAGAACCCCCCAGGAAAAGGTCGTGCAAGAGGAAGCACGTTGACTCCCCTGATGAGTCTTTGACATCTGACACCGATCTCGATGATGCAGAGGGGTCCCCTAAGTCGTCCTCGGAGGATGTCTCCTTTGCGGACATCCTGGAAGCCCTAAAACAGCGAGGCGGCTGGCAGTTCAAACCTTCCTCTGCTGATGAGTCGGTGTTCCTGAAGGCCTTCGGGGCTCAGCCCTCCACCTCCTGGGTGTCTCCACCCTTCGACGAGCTCCTGGATTTGATCTGTCAAAGGGCGTGGGAACACCCAGACTCTGTGGAACCGGTGCCTGCTCGTCCGAACAAATTTCTCTCAGCCCCCCCTGATAGAGAGTTCCTTACTAAAGGTGTGGCTGTAGATGCTTTGGTTGTGGCATCTGCTACCCAGCAAGATGTAGCAGAGGCTTCTACGTCCGTCCATCCTCCTAATAAGGAGTCTAGGAGCATGGATCGGTACGGAAAGCGCACCCTTAGTTCAGTGGCCTTTACACTGAGGTCCTTGAACTACCTGACGCACTTTACCAGATTTCAGAGGGATCTGATTAAGGAGCTATCTGATACCCTCTTGGGTAACCTGCCTGAGGAGCTGGCCCAGACGGTTGGCTCTCAGCTGGCTACAATGTCGTCCATTTGAACTCGTCCATGAGGCTCATTTCAGATGCGGCGAAGGCGAGTAAGCGGCAGTACAGGCATTGCTCACGGAGACAAGCCTGGCTCCGCCTGTGTCATTGCGGAGGCCTTTAAGTCTTCATTTGCCGACCCTTTGATGGGTCCTCCTGTTTGGACCCAAGGTAAAAGACACACTAACCCACTGTGAACAGGAGGGTAAGACTCTGACTGCCGTAGGGGCACGATTTTACACTCCCTTTCGGCCTTATCCCAAGGCTAAAAGAGGAGGGAAAATGTGGTTCCGTAGATCTCAGAAGCCTTACTCCTCTCAGCAGGAACGTTCCCCTTCCAGAGGCAGAGGAGGGGGAAATTCATCTGGAAGATGCCGTCCCAGAGGCGGCAGAGGCCCTCGCAACACTGGAGACCGCGAGTCCTTTCGTGGCTCTTCAGCCTTTCATAGTCCCTGAGGGATTGCCCGGCTGTGCTGCTCCGGAGCCAGTCGGGGGTCGTTTCTCGAAGCACCTGAAGGCCTGGGAAGGGATCACTCAGGACCGATGGGTGCTTGGCATTATAGCCGGAGGCTACTCCATCCCATTCTCTCACCCCTCAGTCCAAAAATCCCGGACCCGCCACCCAGTCAGCGGGATACGCAGCCTCAGAAGTTTCAAAGCTGCTGCAAAAGGAGTCATCCAACGGTCCCGCAGACCAGATCGGATTAGGGACTTACTCAAGATTCTTTTTGGTGCCAAAAAAGACCGGGGACTTGAGGCCCATTTTGGACCTCAGCATCCTAAACCGTTCAGTCAGAAAGTCCAAGTTCCGAATGGTCACTCTACAAACCATTCTCCCATTGCTGGAGAAGGGTGTTTGGATGTGCTCCATAGATCTCAAGGACGCGTATTATCATATCAAGATACATCAAGCGTCCAGGAGACATCTGCGCTTCAGCCTAGGAGGCAGTCATTTTCAGTTCCGTGCGCTGCCCTTTGGTTTCACCACAGCCCCCAGAGTGCTCACCAAGTGCTTGGCAGTAGTGACTGCTCACCTGAGAAGTCTAGGATTCCAGGTGTTTCCGTACCTAGACGACTGGCTCCTAACTGCCACCTCCAAGCATCTACTTCTGCGGAGCCTGCAAGCCACTATATCATTGGGCAATTCCCTTGGAATCACCTTCAATTGGCCAAAGTCTGTGTTGCGGCCATCTCAAAGAATAAGATTCATAGGGGTAGAGATAGACTCAAACCAAATGCGGGTCTATCTACCTACAGACAGAATTCAAACCATACAAAATCAAGTTCGAGCCTTACTTCCCAGGTCCAAAGCCCCAGCCAGAATGGTCCTGCAGCTATTGGGGTCCATGTCTGCCACGGTTCTTCTAGTCCCCTTGGCAAGGTTGCACATGAGAATCCTCCAGTGGCTTCTTTCAACTCAGTGGTCCTTTCAGGAACTCCCTCTCAATCACCTCATATGGATCACGGAATCTTGCAAACGGGACCTTCGCTAGTGCCCTCCAATTTGGATCAGGGACGACCCTTTGTTCTTCCTCCTCCGGCGGCCACTTTGACCATGGACACCTCCCAGATGGGGTAGGGGGGGCATTCCCTGGGCAGGTCAGTCCAAGGCAAATGGCACCCGGAAGAGACTCTTCTTCATATCAACATCCTAGAAATGAGGGCAGTACTCCTGTCCCTTCAAGCCCTTCACGATTATCTCCCTCAGGGCGTAATTGCTGTTCACTCAGACAACATGTCAGTTGTCTGGTACCTGAACAAACAGGGAGGGACCAGATCCTATCCTCTTTGCAGAGAAGCCATGAGAGTTTGGGAATGGGCAGTCTCGACCAAACGCTTCCTAGTGACTACTCACATACCGGGCAAGTCCAATGTCATAGCCGACAGATTGAGCAGAACCATCCTCTCTCCTCACGAATGGTCTCTGAATATGACAGTTGCAAGTCAGATTTTCAGCGAATGGGGAGTTCCGTGTTGCGACCTCTTCGCGACTCCTCTGAATGCGAAGTGCAAACAATTTTTCTCCCTAACCCCGGCTCCGGGGAAGAGCCCCATGGACGCATTAGTCCATCCTTGGCCCACCGGCTTGCTTTATGCCTTCCCTCCAGTTCCTCTCCTCCCCAGGGTGATTCAAAAGGCATCTCTCTTAGGGAGCAAAATGATCTTAATTGCTCCTTACTGGCCTCGTCAAGTGTGGTTCCCCTATCTTTGGAAACATGCTCTGGAAGGTCTATGGTTCCTGGACCAGGTCCCAGACCTACTGGTTCACCAGTCGGGACTGTTCCACCAGTCCCTACACACAAAATTGACGGCCTGGCTCCTCCTCTTCCGACAATAGTCAGGAGTCATACACTGGATCCAGATGTTATGCACATATTATCTTCAGCCCATAAGTCTGCTACGAAAAAACTGTATTCGAGCAAATGGAAAAGGTTTGCTATTTGGGCTCAACTCCGGGGCCTGGACCCCATTTCTATTCCCGTGGCAGAAGTACTAAAATTTCTGACCTCTCTTTTCAATCAAGGCTCTTCAGTTTCTACCATCAAAGTACAATTGGCAGCAATTTCTAATTTTCACGAATCCATAGACCCACCTTTAATGAGCAACAGATTGTGTAAGACCTTCTTGAAAGGTGCTGCTCTATTAAGACCTCCGATTTCTCATCCTGCACCTCCATGGGATCTTGATATAGTGTTACGCCTTGACTTCTTTCCCCTTTGAACCGGCAGCTACCTGTGATCTAAAGTTTCTATCATGGAAGACAGCCTTTCTGGTGGCGATTACTTCAGCCAGAAGGGTTTCAGAGCTTCAAGCTTTGTCAGTGAAACCCCGTGCTTGGTTTTCATACAGACAGAGTATCCCTCAGACCAAATCCTTCTTTTGTTCCTAAAGTTTGTTCTACTTTATGCTTACAACAATCGTTAGAGCTTCCAGTTTTTCCCAAAATACTCTAACAAAGCGGAGTTTATATTCCACACACTAGATGTCCACAGACAGTTACGTTTTTATTTAGATAGGACCAAACAAACAAGGAAAACAGATCAGTTGTTTGTATCCTTTGCAGAAAATAAATTGGGCAACGCTGTCACAAAGGTCACTATTGCCAAATGGATCAGGGACTGTATTACTCAAGCTTATATTTATTCTAACAAAGAGCTTACCACCTCTGTTAAGGCTCATTCTACAAGGGCTATGGCTACTTCAGTAGCATTTCATTCTAAGCTTCCTATTGGTGACATTTGTGCTGTGGCTACATGGTCTTCCCCGCACACCTTCATTTCCCACTACAAATTAGATGTGGCATCTAGAGGACGAGCTTCATTTGGTTCCACAGTGCTCAGGAGTGTTTTCCAATGAGCCACCCGGGATTTAGGTGCTAGGGACGCTGTCCCATCAGTCAGAATGTAGGTGAGATAGGATCACATAACATCTTTTAGTTATGTACTCACCATAACTTCAGATGTTTGGGATCCATCTCGCCTACATTCCTAATAACCCACCCTCCTTCCCCTTCCTTGGAGATCAGAGGATATCAGAAGGTCCGAATCCTGTTGTTTCATCTTGAAACATCTAACAATGTTATATAACCAAGTTGTGCATGTGTGCATGAATGCGGACAAACAAGATCTGGGGGATTAGTGGTGGTGCATCCTGGGATAAAGATAGCTCAGCCAATTAGAGGCCTCGCTCTATAGCATAAGCGTGCAGAGTCGGAGCCGAGGGATCGGCTCCGAACCCATCAGTCAGAATGTAGGCGAGATGGATCCCAAACATCTGAAGTTATGGTGAGTACATAACTAAAAGTTTGAGTGCCAAGCCCTTCACAGCTTTCCTGCCACAAAAGAGCGCTCCTCTTAGGGACTTTACAGGATTGACATTTGGCTAATGGCTCTCCAGTGCTGGAAGTTAAGTTCCCTGTGTGGGGAAAAATCTTCCACATTTCATTCTTGTGATAGAAACTTAATTTTTCTGTAAAACATTATATTTTAAGGTAGAAAATTTTGATTTAATGAAGTGTCACCAGACTTTTAATTAATTTTTACTTTGAAGCACAACTTTTTACTTTATGAGAAAAAAAATTTTAAACTAAGTTTAAGGGTTTTTTTTTGTAATTGTAACTTGTTTTAAATTAATTGTGGGTTAAGGTTAGTAATTAATGTGCTTTCCATTGTGTTTTTTGATGGAAGAATCTTATTTTTTAATATGTAGCTGTTTCACTTGTGACTGCTGCCAGTCTTCTATAGGATTCAGGTATCATGTTTGGCATCCCCATGGAAGGACCTACCCATTCCTCAGTTCTTCCTTCTTCCAGCCGCAAAAAGAAAAATATTTCCAAACTGTCTTTGCCTTTTCTGCAGGCAGGCTGTCAATTTGCCTCAGCCACAAATGGGTGACTCTGCTGTGGCCATTTATGGCCCCTCAGTCCCAATACCTCTCAACCTCTTAGAGCAAGAAATCTGGACAAAGCCATAAATAATGGAGGGACAAAGGCCCCAAAACAGGGACACATTTTAAATGCTTCTCTTACAAACTTAGAAAGTTGATAAACAACAGGTTTTGCATTAGCATGTATTTTCTGAAGGGTATGAAGTCTAAAGGATATGAAGTCTGAAACTCAGTTGTCTGTCATTATTTTCTGACTTCGATCCTCAATGACTTGCCAGTGATTGGCCAGAAAAACACAATTTTATGAGAAATAGGCCAAAAATACGAGGCAAAAATCTGGATATTCTGTGAAAATCTATATAATTGAGAGGTGTGTCCGTCCTTTCATCTTTTTCCTTGGCCTCTTCTGGTGTAACCCCTACAGCCACCATGGACCAGGGGTTAAAAATGTTTTCCGCATCTGTTGGAGTGCCCATGTGGGCAAAGGAGGACCACTCTTGTCAATCTTGGGAGAAGGAGCAGAGGATGCCTCTCTACTTAACTGGACTGAAATGCCTGTCCCCCAAGGATTATTTGCCTATAAGGAGTCAGTCTACTTCTATAAAAATTCCTGTGAAAAATAATAATAAAGTTAAGCATTTATTTTCTGCCGTGTCTGTTACTTGTACAGGAGTAATTTATTGATCTTAGCTCAGGATTTATTTCAAGTGCTTCACCCTTCTAGTTCTAGTGTTACTTGTAAGAGAAAAACAAATATTTACTTTCTGAATATTTTCAGGATGTTGAACAGGAAAATGATTGTGAGGGGGCAACTTCTTTCTTTTTCTGCTTCTGACTCTGAGGGGGGGAGTTTGATAGGCTCCTAGAAAGGGTCGGTTGTTTATTTTGGGGGGGAGACACAATGATATTCCACCGTCTTTAAAGAAATATTATAATTTGTACTGGAAAGGCTCACCCAGACTCTGCTACAGTTTGCTGTGAAGGAAAGTTAGATCTAATGTGGTTAATCTTCTTCCCATTCATCACTGATGGGTTTAGTTCTGAGCCCTCGGAATTGAGTCGGCCTAATACCAAACTCATGTACACCAAAAACTCTCGAGCTAAGCTGCTACCCACAATGCCCTTCTCCCAGTTACCTCAGATCTTGTTTGCCGCACAGCCATATAGCAGCATTTCACCGAGCTCACCAGCTAAGTGTAATTTTTTTACAATTTTACTGTATTTTGAAACTTTTTTCTATCTAACTCATTTTTTCTACCCTATTTCTGTATCTAGCTGTACCATCGGGTATTCCTTATACCATCATTGGTAACGCCCTCTCCTACCCTTATGGTATCGTTTGATACCATCGTTGGTATCTTCCTTTTCTGCTTCTTTTCTATACTTTCTAGCAGTAATTTGTTTTTCTTTTTGTGTGTTGGATATGTTTGAGAAAAAAGGGACTTCGGGGTACCAACATTGCATTTCCTGCAATGGGAAACTCCACAACAGTGATTTACACGATGATTGTGCCTATTGTCTGGGGGATTCTCACATCTCTGTGAAACCTCCTTGCCAGATTTGCCTGAGGTTTAGTCAGTGGATGCTGGATGAGAGAAAAAACAAGGCCTGTTAACCTCACCTTTCTCAGATGCCCTTTCTGTGTTGGAGGTCTCATCCTCTCCAGTGAAGGACAAAAAACATCCACATTCCAATCCCTCTTCGCCGACTGATGATAAGGACAAGTCCCACAAATCTTCTACTGAACACAAGTTTGCTTCCTCGGCTCCAAAAATTCTTGTTGCTTCTGTTCCGAGCTCAGCTGCAGTTGCCTCTTTGGACATTACAATAACTTTGACGAGGGCGCCACCTTCGGCACCAACATCTATGGCACCAGTCATAACTACAGTAATGACTACGACTCTGACCTTATTGTCTTCAATAGTCTCGGCACCGACTACACCTTTCACCGCACCAAAGATGGTTCCAATGATCCCCTTCGAGCTGATAATAATCTCAACTCCGTGTGCTTCCTCGGCACAGAGTCCTTTCTTGACACCATTAGTTCCTCTATTGCTTGTTTCCAAGTTAGAGTCTTCGGTGTCGACAATTCAAACACCATGGACCCAGTACTCCCCCTCATTGGACCCATTCTTAGGCTAGGCTTATAGCCCTTTTCTGGACTGGCCTGACTCCCCTTCAGGAATATCTGTAAGGTCCACCAGGAGTCTGTCAGAATTCGATGTGGTGCGCCTGCTGGACCAGCTGTTGACAGCCAGGGGGATAACAAACATTTCTAAGACTTATCCCACTTCGGGGTTTGGGTCTACTGCTCCCAGGACTCCAACTTATACTCCTCCCTTGGATCCATCGGTCCCGAGGCCCATAGCTCCGACGTCCTTGGTATGAACCCTTTCCTCAGCACCGACAGTGACCCTCACTGAGGCTCCAAGGCATCCCCTTTAGGTTTTGGTTCCATCGGAACCATCCCTTTCTCAGTCTCATGGTTGGGGGGGTGGAACCCTTGGTTCTGAGCACAGTTCCAAGTTTTTTACTGGTTCTGTCCTCAGATCCGGGGGCAATGCCTGCCCAAATCTTGCTTGAGTCTCCATCTCCAGGAGAAGGTCCTGCTTTCCGGGTGATGGAGAGGGTGCTTGCTTCTGGAAGTGCTCCTCCTTTGTAGGATCTTCCTCCTGCTCCCTCTGAGCTACAGCTACCATGGGCCACCTCCCCAGGACACCAATGGTACAAGCCTCAGGAAACCCCAGTTCAGGGTAGTTTTCCTTCTGAGTCTTCTTCAGACATTCCCACTGAAGAACCCCCTCGGAAGAAGGCTTGAAAGAGGAAACACCTTGACTCTCTGGAGAAGTCTCTCACAGAGGATACAGACTACAATGATGGGGAAGGGTCCCCACAGTCACCCCCTGATGATGTCTCCTTCAGAGACATCCTGGAAATATTGAAACAGAGGGGTGGCTTGAAGCCCTCCAACCCTTCTTTGGAGGAGTCCATCTTCCTGCAGGCTTTCCGCTCTCGGCCTTCTACTTCTTGGGTGACCCCATCTGCTGATGAGTTAGCTCAGCTTGTCATGCAGCGTGTGTGGAAGAACCCTGATTCTGTTGAGGCTATTCCCCGGAGACCAGACAAGATTCTTTCCCCACCAGAGGAGCATCCCTACTGGTCTAGAGGCTTGCCAGTAGATCCTATGATGGTGGCGGTGGCCACTAAAATGGACCTTGTGGAGGAAAGTCCTTCTGTCCATGTACCCAACAGAGAATCCCAGGCTGTGGACAGACTAGGGAAGTGAGTTTTTGCATCAGCAACCTTTGCAGTCAGGTCTCTGAATTACTTGGCACATTTATGAGGCTTCAAAGGGACCTGATCTCCGAACTTTCAGGAGCCCTCGTGGGTCATGTTTCTGACGGGGCATGAGACAATGTTGCCTGTCAACTTGCCACCCTTGAGTTTATCTCCAACTTGTCCATGAGGTTGATCTCCCACGCAACCGAAGGGGTGGCTAGAACTGCAGGTGCAGGCATAGTCATGAGACATCATGCCTGAATGCGCATCTGTGACCTTGCGGACTCCTTCAAATCCTCCTTTTTGAACACCCCTATTGAACCATCATCCTTGTTTCATTCTAAAGTAAAGGACACACACTGGCAGGTGTGAGCAGGATGGAAAGATCTTGTCTGCCATTGAACTATGTTTTTCCAAGCCTCAACGTTCTTTTTCCAGGAACCAGAGGAGTGGGAAAATATGGCACAAAAAATCTCAAGGTCCTTTCTGCAACACACATGGTGCGGATTCCCCCAGAGGCAGAGGAGGTTCCACTGGTGGAAGACACCCCTTTAGGGGCAGAGGGGGGTCCTCAAAATCAAGACTCCAGGGATTCTTTCTCTGGGCGGTGTTATCAATGCTACTGAAGCGTTGCCTGATTGCTTTCCTTTGGAAGCAGTCGGGGCTCATTTTTCTCTGCACCAAACTGCCTGGCACTCTATTACAAATGATTGGTGGGTGCAGGAATAATCTCCAGAGGCTATTACATCCCTCTAATATCACGACCAAAACCTACAAAGAACCTTACCGATGTTCCACCCAGTCAAAGGGAAGTAGCGGCTTCAGAGATAAAAAAGCTGTGTCAAAAAAAGAGTCATCCAACCAGTCCCCCAAGATCAATGCAGATCCAGTTTTTACTCAAGATTCTTTTTGGTGCCAAAAAGACCGGGGACTGGAGACCCATTTTGGATCTCAGCCATCTAAACAAGTCAGTGGTTCAGACCAAATTCTGCATGGTCACTATACAATCTAGTCTCTCTTTTTTATGGGAGGATGTTTGGATGAGTTTGATAGACCTCCGGGATGCATATTACCGCATCAAAATGGACAAACGCTGCAGGAGTCTCCTTCACTTCTGGCTAGGAGCCAGTCATTACCAGTTCAGAGCTCTGCCATTCAGTCTCTTGACAGCCCCCAGAGTGTTCACCAAATGGCTAGCAGTGGTGACAGCTCATCTGAGACTTCAGGGATTCCAGGTATTTCCATATTTAGATGATAGGCTCCTCTCCGCCCCCACCAAACATCTCCTGATCATAGCCCTCCGTTACACTCTATCACTAGCAGAATCTCTAGGCATCACAATCCATTGGGAAAAATCCAATCTACAACCTACCCAACAGTTGGAATTTATAGGGGCAGTCTTCAATACTTGAACAAGCCTGGTATCTCTTCCAGCTCACAGGCTTCAGAGTTTAAGTTTACAAGTACAAGTGGTACTCTGTCAAAGAAAGGTGTCAGCAAGAGAAGTTCTCCAGGCTCTGGGGACTATGGCTGCAGCCATTCCGATTGTTCCTCTGGCAAGATTACAAATGAGACTGTTACAATGGCTCCTTTTGTCCCAGTGGCTGGCAAATCTTCACCCCCTAAACTCACAGATCCTCATCACCAATTCCTGAAAGCAAGATCTTCTTTAGTGGATGAGGCCAGATGAAAATCTTTGGTGTTGCCCCTTCCATATCCCTCAATCCAGTGCCACGGTGACCACGGACACTTCTCTGATAGGGTGGAGGGGCCATTTTTAGGGAAAGAGAGTCCAAGGCACGTGATCCAGCTTAGAGGCCAACTTGCATATCAGTGTTCTGGAGTTGAGAGCGGTGCTGTTGGCGTTGCAGGCACTACATCTGATCCTTCCATCGGGAACGATTGTGATTCAATCAGACAATATGTCAGTAGTTTGGTACATAAACAAACAAGGAGGGACCAAATCCTTCCCCCTGTGTTGAGAGACCATGAGAATTTGGCACTGGGCAATAACTTCTAACCGCTTTCTTATAACAACGCATATCCCAGGGAGCTCCAACGTGATTGCAGACAGGCTGAGCAGATGCATCCTCCTTCCACACGAGTGGTCTCTCAATCTGAACATGAGGGCAGAAATTTTCAGCTGTTGGGGCCAGACTTGCTGCAATCTCTTTGCTTCCCCTTCAAACAACAAATGCAGCAGCTTCTTTGTCTTCTTTCCCCCAGAAGGGGAGTCACAGAGAAACACTTTGACTCACAATTGGCCCACGGGTCTCTTCTATGCTTATCCTCCAATTCCCTTGATACCCATATTTTTAAAGAAAGCAATTCGGTTGAGATGCAAGGTGATCCTCATTGTCCCATTCTGGCCTCAGCAAGTGTGGCTCCCCTTCCTCAGGCCTCACCTATTAAAACCTCCATGGACCCTAGACACTCGTCAGGATATAATCTCTCACCCCCCAAGGGTTTCCCCAAATCTGTCCACTCTCAAGCTGACAGCTTGGTTTCTCCACTTCCATTAGTCACCAGGCAGGAAATCCTCTCCTCACCTGTTTGCGATATTATTCTGACCTCCCATAAGCCATCCACCAGAAAACTCTACAGAGATAAGTGGAAAAGGTTTTCTCTCTGGTCTAAAGAACAGATGTTAGACCCCTTCTCATCTCTTGTATCTGTTATACTTCAATACCTTTCTGAGTTGTTTGAGAATGGAGCATCAGCTTCTACTATTCGAGTCCACTTGTCAGCTATCTCCAATTTTCATAAAGGTCTAGAAGGCGTTCCACTTATCTCCATCTACATTTGCAAGACCTTTCTTAAAGGCATTTTCCATAGCAGAACCCCAATCAGGTGGCCTGTAGAGACATGGAATCTCTCTCTGGTATTACAGTCTCTCTCTGTACCCCCTTTTGAGCCTGCTGCAAAATATGACCTTAACTTTCTCTAATGGAAATCTCTATTTTTGGTGGGGGTCACATCAGCTAGATGGATATCGGAATTACAAGCCTTATGCATCAAGAATCCATATTTAATCTTTGATAAAGACAGAGTATCTCTTCATACTAACCCATCTTTTCTCCCCAAAGTGATTTCTGATTTCTCTGTCAACCAGTCCATTGAGCTCCCAGTGTTTTTCCCAAATTATTCCAATAAAGAATACTGTCTACACTAATTGGATGTACATAGACAATTAAATTTTTACTTGGACAGGACTAAATCTTTCCGCAAGTCAGATCAACTCTTTATCTCCTTCTCTGGACCAAAAATGTGATGTGCCGTTTCAAAAGTCACTTTATCAGAATGGCTCAGAGATTGTATTACTTTTTCATACTCACAAGCAAATGAACCTAAACCTGTTAATATCAAAGCTCATTCAATGAGAGCCATTGCAACTTCTGTTGCTTTTCATTCCAGAGTTTCTGTGGACAACATTTGTGCAGCAGCCATTTGGGCTAAACCCCATACTTTCATCAAACATTACAAATTGGACATGATCTCCATGGGTAGAGCAGCCTTTGGCTCAGTGGTTCTCAGGAATGTTCTTCCATAAGGGCCACCCAGGCTTTCAAGTAGCTTGGCATTCTGTCCCATCAGTGTTGAATGGGAAGAAGATTAGCAACATCAGATAAAAAAGTTATGTCTTACCATAACGTTCCATCTGTGTTGTTGATCTTCTTCCATTCAGCACATCCCACCCTCTGTCCCCCACCAAAGGCTCCTGGTGGAACTAATGGTCCTTGTGGTGTTTTAAGGTTTTTCTGTGCAGAAATGGCTTCTGCTTTTACTTTTATATGTTGCATGCAAACTCGATCTGAGGTAACTGGGAGAAGGGCATTGTGGGTAGCAGCTTAACTCGAGAGTTTTTGGTGTACATGAGCTTGGTATTTTGCTGACTCAGTTCCTAGGTCTCGGAACCGAGCCCATCAGTGATGAATGGAAGAAGATCAACAACACAGATGGAACATTATGGTAAGACATAACGTCTTTTTTGCTTTTTATTTGTTGTATTTTGTATTGCTTTATTACCTTTTTCTATTTTGTATACTGTGATTTGTTTTCTTTACATTGTGTTTTGCTTGTATTCTGCTTTTAACTGCATATTAAAACTTGAAAAGACACCACAGCTCTGTCTTCTTGTGAATCAGACAGAAATTAGAACAGGTGAATTAAGGAGACACATAAGTTAGAAGAAGTCAGTTAAGGTTAATCATCTGTGAACTGAGGGAGTGGAGCTAGGAACTACACCTTCTATTTAAGGAGTAAAATAAAACATTTCAGAGCTTTACTGGAAAGGCTCACCCAGACTCTGCTACAGTTTCTGTGAGGGAAAGGTTAGTTTGCTTTTTATTTCTTGTATTCTGTATTACTTTATTACTTTTTCTATTTTGTATACTGTGATTTGTTTTCTTTACACTGTGTTTTATTGTATTCTGCTTTTAACTGCATATTAAAACGTGAAAAGACACCACAGCTCTGTCTCTTGTGAGTCAGACAGAAATATTTCCCACCCTCCCACCTGGTTACTGTTGTGTGCTTAAACACCACTGTCTTTCTAGTTGCCTGCCCCTTATGTTAATTTGACCATATATCGCATTTCCTCTCTGCTTTTACTGGTTGGTGTGAGTAAGAACAAAATTATCATTTTGTGAAATCACTCCCCTTCAGCTATTTAAATTTATTGGCCATCCTACTGTATTCCATAGTACCAGAATAAAAAAGTAACCACCCCCTTTCAATCTATCTTGTTGTTTTAAAAATAGTGACTTTCCACTAAAACTTAGCTTTTTAGACAGGTAAAACTTAGGTTACCTACTTTCACATCTAACTCCTCTAGTCCACACTGCAGTGTTTAGGATAAAGCATTTTTTTCATCTTACCTTTAAGCATCTATTGCAAGACCACCAGTTATTGGAAAGCCCACATTTTGCCTTTCAGTAGTCATTTTGGGATTAGTGCTTCTGTTTTCTCCTGGTGAGAGAAGGAGTGCAGTTACACAATTTCCTGGAGACTGCTGATCACCAGAAAGCTTAATAACTGCTTTATAGGGACAGCTTGGAATCTGTGCTTATATTCTGATCCTGATAAGAGTAGGAGCAGAGTGCATTGATTCCTGACTGTTTCTGGTTGGAGAGTGACTGTCTGTGCTTAACGTACCTGATTGGTCTATTTGAGGCATCCACCTGAAAAAGGCTACAAGCCTGCAGACCCTTGCATCATCTGGGACAAGACTGTGAATCAACAAACAGGCTGTGGCCTGCTTCTCTTCTTGGAATTGGTGCTAACATTTTGCTTCTGGTGAGAGAAGAAACAAAGGAGTGGTGTATCCCAACAGAGTGAAGCTGTGCTGAGACCTACATTAGTAGTAGCCAGGCAGTAGCCATTCATGTGACTCCCCTCTTTTCATCATTCTTGACAAGCTAATTTTTTTTATTTTCAGTAAGTACTGCTTGATTTCTTCCTAACTTCAGAATATCTGCCTAAATACTTCATCCTTAAATTTTCAGGGTCTATGTACTGGTTTGCCCTTGAGTGTTTGGCAGTGCTCTGTACAGACTCAGACACTTTGAGTGACATTTTTCCTGTAAAAGGCTTCAGTACTTAGTATAGTGATCTCATATTGAGGCATACCTAAAGGTCAGTTCCCTGTGCTTTCTGCTGTCAACCTGGTGAACATGGGCATCCTGAGGCAGTGTAGCAACTGCCTCATGTATACAGACAACCCTCTCCTCTTACCTCCCCACATATATAGCCAAATTGGAAGCCAAGCACTCTCCAGCAAGACTGGATTAGTCAGTCAAGAGGAGAAGGATAACACCTGCACCACACCACATTCAACACATACTCCTCCAGAACATACACCACCTCAACCCTCACATAGTAACACAAAACACACAGCTACTTTCATGGATGCTTTAAATAAAAATCTGCCCCAACAACAGAGACCTCTGAGGCAGAAATGCAAATAACCACAACACCCCAGCACAAACCATGAGACACATAGCTCACATAAACAGTGTGCCACTCAAGCAAAGCCCATAAGGCAAAACAACTCACCCAATACACTAGTCATAGGTGACGCAATAGTAAGGCACATTGATATCCCACTTACTAGGATGAATAAGGAGAAAGTTACCCTCAACTGCCTGTCGGGTGCCAAGATCCGTCACATAATGCATGCACTTAGGTCACTCCACAACAGGTACAAATATGACTCTGTCATTGTCCATGTTGGTGTTAATGACCTGAGACGTACCTCCCTGGACTACATAAAAAGAGACATAGAGGAGCTCTTTCATCTTGTAGTCCAGGCAGGTATGACCCTAGCTCTGAGTAGCATCCTACCATCACCCAGAATAATAGCACAGTACAAGCAGAAAATGATTGACTTCAACAATTGGCTAAGTTTCTAGTGTCATTCTAAGGGGATCCAGTATCTGTCTGCCTGGGATGACATGATCAACAGACCTCGATGCTTCACCATAGATGGCCTGCACCTGTCACCCCAGGGATTCCGGATACTGGGCAAGGCTCTTGCCACCCCTATAGTACCTTTTTTAGGCAATGTCCTAAAGACAAAATTACCACTATAACATCTACAAGCAAATGAAATCTGAGGGTTATGCTATTCAATGCTAGAAGTCTAAATCTCAAAATGCACTCGTTCGAAGCACTCCTTAAAATGGAGAACATCGACATCTGTGCAGTGACTGAGACCTGGTTCAAGGCTCTGGAGAGCACCCCAGCACTACCAGGCTATAATTCATACCACACCTTTCGGCCCCTAAACCTGGACCGAAGCACTAAAGGTGGTGGTGTCTCCATATTCATAAAGGATATGCACACCTCCAAACTTGTAGCCCAACATAACGCATCAGAGATACTTCAGGTACAACTAACACTGGATAAAACTGCAATCCAGGTTGTAGCCTGCTATAGATCCCCCACCATGTCCCAAAACTCCCACTCCACATTCCTAAACACACTAGAAAATATTAGGGTACAACCCAATACCCTTATACTGAGAGACTTTAATTACCCCTCCATTAACTGGGAAAATTACTCATGTACCAACACACTTGTGCAACATTTTCTGAAATTCATTAATTCCAGTGCCCTGGACCACTCCACAAAGGGGGAGCAACTACAGACCCTGGGAACTACTGCCCCATTAGCCTGATGAGTCTGATATGTAAGGCTGTGTAGCCTATCATTATGGACCTTATAATTAAGGATGTGAAGACTGGTAGAGATGGGTGAAGACTGCCAGCCTAGTCAAATAGATTTGGTACATAATTCTATTATTTGTAAATAATGTGAAATGTTGAACTTAAAACAGTGTGGCAACATTGCCCTCTGCTGTAAAGAAAGCTAAGTCAAGCATTTCTTGTTGGTCCTTTGAAATTAAAATTACTTTATGCCTGTTCCTTTGAAGTTAGAATTTGGAGTCGATGAGTCTGGAGTATGCATCCTGCCTATTGTTTTAAGGCTAAAGTTAATGACCAGAATTTACATGTGGAATGTCCTTTATTGCTCTAAGTGTAAAATAATGGAAATGCAGTTTCTGTCAGCCTGGGAACACCAGGAAAGCGTAAAAGATGATGTCATGTTTTAGCAGAACTGCAGTTTCAATTAAAACAGTGAGAACCAGAGATTATTAAGCATTTTTGTCTGACTATCCAACTCAGCACTCTGCCTGTTGTCTTATGTAAGTTATCTTAGAATTGTGTTTTGTTTTAGATTAGCTAGGAACTACAAAGTTTAGACTAAGTGTTTTTCTGTGATGTCAGAACTGTGCTACTGATTTATTTTAAGTATTTATGTGTAATCTCTGAACTCTTTTGACTAGCACTGTGTAGTAGAAAGTATTGTCTTGTGGTTTTAATTATTTATTATTAAATATTTTAAAACCTTTAACTGCGGCTGGTTTGTGTAGAGATAAGTTAAGCTCTAGAGTACATTGTATATTTATAGAGCTTATTGTACAAAGCCACTCTAATAAGCCTTGACTGATTAGTCACACTTACCAATTGGATAATAAAATTGCACAGTAATAATTGGACACCCTTTTAATGGCCTTTGGGTAGCTGATAATATTAGCTGGGGGGGTGGCAGTAATTACTACCGTATAGTCTAGATAAAAGGGGCACAGCTGGAGAACCTGTGCCAGCCTTCCCCAGAAGTGTCTGTGTGGTTGTGTAAACTCTTATCTCAAAGTGTGTGTGTCAGCTACTTGGGCAGGGACATGAAGCACTGGTTGGACAGAGAGGGTGCTGGAGATTTTAGCGTGCTCAGCTAGGCTGAGATCTGGACCCTATAGCTGTGCCAGTGGGGAGTCTTACTGGGGAACTGGGGAGCAAGGGAGCAAGCAGCCCTGGACTGACTGTGATCCCTGTGTACTCATAAGGGAAATTGCACTTTACTGCATGTATTTGTTATCCTTTCCTCATATATGAGATGCCCTTTCTGGTGTTAGTGGTGAGTATTGAGGCTCCTTGATTGCTGAGCCAGGGCACAGGTTTCACAAAGGACATAGGGAATCTCCAAACTCTGGACCTCACGCAGTATGGGTTTTTGAAAAGTAGATCATGCCTGCTCAATCTGATAGACTTCTTTGAGTCTGTCACCAGAGCTGTGGATGAGGGCAAGGTAGTTCACGCAGTCTACCTAGATCTTGCCAAGGCCTTGACACCAACCCTCTCTCAGGAATCATAGATAGACTCACTAAACTAGGCATAAACCCCTATGTAATAAGATGGGTTGCCAACTGGCTCACTGATAGAACCCACATTGTGAAAGTAGTGGACTCTAAATCTGACTACCGACCAGTTACAAGTGGTGTCCCACAGGGATCAGTCCTAGGTCCTCTCCTGTTTGCCATCTACTTCTCTGAAGTTCAAGCCAACACAAAGGGACTTTGGCTGACCAAGTTCGCAGATGATTGCAAACTAGGAGCCATTATTGATTCTCCAACTGAGGTAGACATTCTACAAAAAGGCCTCCAGAACCATGGCCTTAAGCTCAATGCCAAAAAGTGCATTATCATTCCCTTTGGGAAAAATTCAGTGCCCATGAACTATCACATAGGCAGTAGTCCACTAAACACCGAAGGTGTGATAAGAGACCTGGGGACACAGGTTAACAGCAACCTCTTCTTTGATAACCACATTGCCACTGTAGTCAGAAAGTCCTTCCATGTGGCGCATCTCATTACAAAAGGTTTCTCATTCAGGAAGAAAGAGGTGATAATCCCTTTCTACTCGTCCCTCATTAGACCTATTATACAATACAAAGCCTTATTTGGTATGTACCTCACTAGACACCTACAACAACTGGAAAGGCCACAAAAATATCTCCCTAAAAGGATCTTAGGCTTAGACACATGCCCTATATGGACAGACTCAAAAAACTCCAGCTATACTCTGTCTATTATCGCCTACTTAGAGGCTATCTCTACTTGACCTACAAAGCCATGTCTGACCCAGAGGTGATAGATATGCTTACCTAAAGAAATCCCAATCCCTCCACTGGCCATCTTTAAGAGAAATCTTGATGAGTGGGTGGACAATAGAAAGTTCACCCGGGGATCACATCAGTAGCCTTGCTTGACAGGGGCACTGGGAACTAACTTTGGGTGGCATGATGCCAGGGAATCTTCTTGGGCTAGGCCTATATAGGCTCCAGGGCCATTAGCCTAGTACACACCTATGAACCTATGAAGATCTTAAAAATTTAGTTCTTATAGATTCATAAGTTCATAGGTCTGTTCTAGGATAACAACCACCAAGGCCTTTATAAGACTAGCCATGCAATCTGAACCAATTGTTTCTTTATGTATTATGGGCATTTATTAGGAAGAGTATGTTAGGAAGTTTCTAGAGGTTATGTAGGGGGTATGTTATTTAGGGTATTACTATTTGCATCTGTGACATGTGGGCCTGAATTTTTGATTGCCCATTCATTTATCAGGGTTATGCTTAAATTGGGTCAGAGACAGATTCTGTTTCTCATAGATGGGGATCCTCTTCCAGAACATGGGGATGCTGTGATACACATATCTGTCTTGCCATCATGAATTATTTATGCCACAAGCAAAATTTAAAATCTTGGATCTAGTGGTTGTGATGCGTTCATTTTGCAGGTGTGCTAAAGGTCTGTTAGAGCTGGATCTGAGGATGCCTTGTTTGCCAAGCATAGATCTCCTTTCAGTAACTTGTGGGAGACTGAGTATAGAGATAGGGCTTTAAGGCAATCCATACAGGACAATATGTTTATACCCTGGATTTTCCTGGTAAGGAATTTTTGTGGGCATTCTAACTGTTCCATATTTATGGTCAGGTACACTCAAAAATGGGCATTATACTCAATGATGGGTGTGATAACGGCCAAATAAAGTGGCACAATGACTTCTGTGGACATGGAGGCCATGCCTTTACTTATAAGTTGGGCAATATAAAATGATTTTCTTACTACCTTGGCCACATGTTAGTCAAAGGCTAAATTACTGACTGCAATTATCCTAGGTGGCAGTTTTCCAAAAAAGGCACTATAATGCATTTCTTGGCAATTTCTTTTAATCTGTGATTTTGGCACCAGTCATTTGTCTGTATTAGACCCTCTTGTAAGATGTTTGTGTCACTCGGGGGGAATCTATGGTAGCTCCCAAAATGAAGTAATCTGTGAACTGAGTCAGCCAAAGGCCCTTAACATTATCTTTAACCTCTGATAATAGGAGCAGTCCCAGCACGGAACCTTGAGGTACCCTGCTAGTGACTGTTCTCTTAGTGGGGGTGGTCTCACCAATCCTGACTTTATGGTCTATATCTGAGGGCCAGCTGGCAATCTAGTAAGTTATGGTATGCGTTTATGCCAAGTTTGGTGAGTTTATCAACTATGCCAAGTGGGGTATTGTATCATATACCTTAGCCAGGTCCAGGTATGGGGTATACACCATTTCCCCTCATTCATTGCCTTGTGACCTTTTCAAAGAAGTCTAACAGTTTTAGTAGGTATAACTTTGCCTTTACAAAGCCAAACTGGGTTGGGTCCAGTGTTTGAAAGTTAACTATGTCTTTGTTGATCATTTCCATGATAATTCATTCCATGGCTTTGCATATTAGATTAGTCAGACTAATATGTATGTAGTTACTGGGGTCAGGTGATGGTTCACCCTTGTGAGGTGGGATAACAGTTGCGGTCCTCCATTTTCATGGTACAAAGCTTGATATGAGTCTGTAGTTGAAAAGTGACTCATTTAGTCTTGATAGGTCATGTTTCAACCCATTTATGTGGCATCCATGGATATTGTCAGGGTCCAGTGAGCCTGTGTCTTTGGCTTTAGTTAGAGACACCAGGATTTGCCCCCTTAATAGCTGAGGGCTTATGCTGCTCAGTGAAGGTGGTACCACTGACAATCAAGTTGACACACCAATGTGTGCTGCCTTTGAAGTTTTGGACATAGATGTAGAAGGCCTTCTGGTTGTCTTTGGCCTGTAGGCTACCTTGACCTCATAACTGGCCTTATTGGACTTAATTAGTCCTCTTAATTTCCTGTTTAGTTTTATTAGAGAGCTCCTATCATTATGGGAGTTGCTCTTCCTGGTTTTAGCTATGATCTTTTTCCTTTTTTAATACACCTTGTTAATTAGGATTCCACCAGTGTGATTTGTTTTTAGAATTTGTTTTGCGCTTACTTCTAATAGGTACAGCAGCCTCTATACAGACATTTACATGGTTGCACAAGTTCTCTTTGAACAATACTGCAAAAGTTGCTGTGAATCTGGGGTTAGGAGGGACACTGAATTTTGACAAACTATCACTTAGTAGGATGTAGATTGCTTTGGAATAGTTCCTGACTTTTACAGTGTTGCTGAAGTGACTGAATTGATTTTTATTTTGGAGAAGAGAGATTTGTGGTCTGACCTCACCATTGAGGACGTGACACTGGGGAGAGGGGGTGCAACACTCTCCCATGTTGGTGAGTACCAAGTCAGTATGTTTGAACTTCTGGTGGGTGTATGCACTATCTGGTCAAGGATGTTTGTGTTAATAAAGTCCAGGAATCATTGTGCTTGTGAGTATGAGGCAGTATGTGTTTCCCAGAATATAGAGGATAGTTAAAGTTTCCCATCAATAGGATATTTGGTTTAATGGTGAGTGTCTCCAGTAGGGCTGGGTATGAGCTATGGGATTCCAGAGGCATATATGGTAACCTATAGCTTGATAGGATATAGTATGGGACTTTGTCTGTGGTGATTTGCATGTGGGAAAATTCCAGGGCATCATCCTGTTTAATCAACATAGAGTTATACTCTGTAAAGAATTATATAGATTGAGACTCCTCCACTTTTTGTCCCTATCTGTACTGTCGATGGTCAAAATGTGTGGAAGGCACTGAAGCATTGTACTGCTGGAGTTATTTCTGCAGATTTAAGCCATGTCTCTGTAATGGCACAGATGTCTATATTCTCCACAGTGAGGAGAGCTTGTATGGTGTGGAGTTTCCTGTGTAGGCTCCTAGTGTTGAGCAGTAACACCTTTAGGTTTCTTTGGGTTTTATTTGCTATGTTGATAGATTTGTCTATTTGACATTGCCTAAGAAGGCTGTAAGGGATGGATAAAGTTTTAGTCAATATTTGGAAGCCTAGGGGAGACAGGTGTAGACTATCCTTTGCAAAGCAACTTGATTTGTTAACCATGTCCTCCCATGCTGATAAACACTGAATTCTGCTGGAAAAACACCAATAACTAAGCCAATTATTGAAGTCAATCATCTTTCTTTCAAGATAGTATCTGAGTTGCCTGTGGTTATCCACGGTCTGAAGTATCTTTTCTTGCTCATTTTTAGGTTCAGGAAAGAAAATGGGGAATGGATAGTTTGGCTTAAAGTAAACTTGGTTGACTCACCATAACAGCTTGAAACTCAGTTACTCCTCGTGCAGATGTTGCAACATTCAGTAAAACTGTCTTCCATGTTAAGAACCTCAAATCAGACATGTTAGTTCGTTCACATGGATCAACAGTTAGCTTCTCTAACACAAAATTAAGATCACAAGGAGGGGCCACCTGTTTACTTAGAGGCCTCTTGTGCAAAGCCCTTTTCAAAAACATTTTGAAAAGATTGCATTGAAAGAGAATAATCCATGCTGAAATGTCCAATAAATGAACCATGTCAGAAAATATTAAAAAGCATAGGACTGTAACTCACGCAAATATTATACAACCAGAGAATAAGAAACCCTGAACGAACGGGTGCTGGTTATGTTGTTGGTACCAAACAAAAAAACTTTCAATTTGCTAATGTATGATTATCTAGTGGACTTCTAAGATGGCTCCACATTGATTAACAGCTTCAGTCTGACTCTCCCAGTGTAAAAACAGAAACTCAGCAGAAAAGGCCAGTGGACTTTTATGTTTCTGGGTAAATTTCAGTAACTGGAAAGTTACTGCACTGCCTGGATGCCAGGAAAAAAGAAATGCAGATGACCTGAAGGAAAATTAGCTACAAAAGGTGAGGAAAAACACTGGGGAAAGTACTGCAGCTGTTCAGCAAAAAGCAGAGCAAGCTCCAGACATTACTTCCAGTAACGTAGAGGAAAGCATAAGACAACTGAATATAGACCTGGTTAAAATAAACAAAGCACTAATGGAGTATTTCAACTCAGACAACAAAAGCCTGGAAACAATGGAAGAAGGTTTAAACAGATATTCAGATGAGATGATAAAACTGCAAAAATCAGAGGTCAAAATGAAGAAAAGACTGAATATGAGACTGCTGAAGAAGAGATGTTTCAAAAAATAATAGAATTAGAGGACAGAGCATGTAGGGAAAACCTGAGATTTTCAGCTGTACCAGAGAAGCTGGAAGTAACAGACTGCATTTATTTTATGAAAGCACAAATAAACAACTGGACTGGTATTCCACAGAAGGAGTTGTTAATTAAAAGGACACATTGTGTGTATACTCCAAACCTAGCTATGAGAAAGCAACCTAGACCTTTAATAGTAAAGATGTTATCCTACTGGCAGAAGGACTTGATTCTGACAAAACGGTGGCAGAAGGACAAAGTACTAAAAGTGTGAGACAGCAGAATGTTTATGGAGAATGATTACTCATTGTACACCAAGTAGAAGAGGAGTAAAATTATTCCACTATTCAGGAAATGCTGAGAAGCAGTTATGAGATTCAAACTGCTGTACCCAGCTATCTTTAAAATATTCTTCCCTTGAGGGACAAAATCATTTTTGATGATCTACACGCTAAGGAAGAAATACAGAAGTTTGTTAAATAAAAAGTGAGCTGTAAAACAGAAGGAGATTATGCTTCTTGTTCTTTTGGTAATAAAGTCCACAGAGAGACTGTACCAGTGACATCATTTCCAATGTTTTAATGGAAAATGCTGAAGAGAAGGAAGCAAGCATGAGAGTTGACTAGAAGATTAAATACTATGTTGGAAATGGAGCAGAGACAAGATCTGGGAGATGATGATGAACAGGAATGAAACCAACAACTTGGAAATTAACAAATGTGGGATTACAAAGCAATAATTATGTTTGTGAAACATGAAAGAACAAGAAAATCTGGAAATATTGGACTTTTTTGGACTTTGTTGGACTTGTGGGGGACTCTAAAGTATATGGCCTACTTTGTGTCATTAATGTTGAGAAAAATAGTTAGGGGAGAGGAAGAGGAGGTAGAAAGTTAACTGTAAATAAAACATTTTTTTCTTAATAGTACTATTTTTATAGTGCATGATTTTCTTTTCATGATATAAAGTAAAGTTTTCTCTTAAGTGTAACTGGGATACTATTGTAAACAGGTGCTCCTGTTTTTTTCTCCCTTCTTCTCTTTTTCTTCGGTTCGGTTTTAAGAAATGTAGGCATTGCAATGTAAAAAAAGTCTGGATAAAAGAGCATGACAAAAGAAAACTTAATGTGCTTTTTCACATTCTTGCAAGGAGGAATGACTGGATTAAGGCCATTACCTCAATCTAGTAACAAGTTTTAAGAGAAAGCAAGTAAATGAAAAAGAATGTTGACTATTATAAGGCTTTTTCTAGCAAATAAATGTGTGCTTAGTAGCATTTCTGTATTTGGTCCTCATGTCTCCATGGACACAATCTAGTAAAACAAAATTGGCTACAATCTGATACAGAGAAATTGGCTACAATCTGATAAAGAGAAATTGGCTAAAAAAGAGAAATTGGCTAGGAGATAATGTTCTCTGAAAGCATTCAGGTGTTTTCCCAGCTTGGAGAGCTATGAGGATAAGACAAAACCAGACAGTGCTTAGTAGATGCAGAGGCTGCACTATACATATTAGCATGTATAACCTAACTTTTAGATTAACTCAAGTCTATGAGTATGGCTGTCAGTTTGGGACATTTGTTCCTATTAGGGGTGTAAAACTTCAGTATTTGAAGATGTACATATTTTTGTGTGTTAGTATAAAATTAACAGGTTTTATGGGGGTATTGAGAGAGAGAGAGAGAGAGAGAGAGAGAGTGTGTGTGTGTGTGTGTGTGTGTGTGTGTGTGTGTGTGTGTGTGTGTGTGTGTGTGTGTGTGTGTGTTTTGAGTGCTTTCAATAAAACAAAAAAGTTTTGTAAGATGTGACATATACTCAAATGGATAAGGCAAGAAACAACTGTATAAAAGTTCAGCCTGCCAAACAGTGTGTGCATGCAACAGAAAAGCTGGAACTAAACATTTAGCAAAAAAGCTGTCATAGATAAAAAGTGGGAATAATAACTTTTTAATACAATGATGCTTTCTGTAATGTCTTTAAATGTCAATGGTCTCACAGATAAATACAGAAAAGAAAAAGTAGTAAACTATATTAAAAATGTAAAGTGCAAAGAGCTCGGCTGCAGGAGACACACTTGGAAACAACTGAACATGTGAATTTGATAAAGAAAGGATTTCAGGATGATTTTTCAGTGGAATACCTGGGACAAATGAAAAAATGAGTACTTATATTAAAGAGGAGCTCCAATAGTGATAGAAGAGGATAAAAAAGATAACAATGGTACTAAGGGGCTAATGGCAAGGGAGGAGGATTACACTGACATGTATTTATACTCCACCTAAAACTGCTATAATGGAGCTCAAGAAATTTCTGGGAGAAATAATCATCTTTCAGCAAGGAATACTACTTATAGGTGGGGACTAAAATTTGATTTGCAACAGTGAATATTTCTCTGGTGGCCCTGAAGGGAAATTATAACAAAGGAGATTAGACTTTTGAAGAAAGTTATGAAAATATTTGGCATGAGATATATGAATTCAGTACTAGGAGTTCAGAGTGAAGTTACATATTATTTCCTAAGATACAAAAACTGGACTATGCTAGACAGAATTTACATTTCACAGCAACACATGCATTTAATTGAAGCGGTTGATAAGCATCCAATAACTAATGTTAAGTTTTCCATCGCGCCTTTGTTCTTGCTGTTTGGGTTCAGAGCCGATCCTCAGCTCTGACTCGGCCATCTTCTATAGCTCGAGAGCTGTTTACTGGCTCGAGGCTACCCCTTATCCCAACATGCCCAGTATCAGCTACCCATATCTCGTTTGCCAATTCAGCTGCGAGGTTGCTTCCTTACTGGCTCAGGCTTAGTATAGTTTTTTTCTATTAATATATTGTTGTTTATTCTTGAAAGTTTGTCAAGTATTTGTCTATTTTTTGTCTAGATAATATTCCTTTATCCCTTATCACTTTCTGGTGTATTTTAGCTTTGTTGGCCATCGCTCCATAACTCAAAGGCCTTCTGTTCCCTTGAACCCCCAGGATAGCTGTTTAAATTAGAGGTTTTCCTTCTGTTCCTTAACTGTAAAAAAAAAAAAAGTCTTATTGTTTCTTGTTTTTTGTAGTATAGCTTTTTATTATTGTTGTTCTGGTTGTTGTTACTATAATGTCTAAAGATACAAAGGTATCTGGCTTCAAAAAGTGTTACTCATGCTGTCAGAAAATGTCTCTGACAGATGGGCACACTAGTTGTGTATATTGTTTGGGCGCTGTTCACCTGCAGGACTCCTGTTTTATATGGTTCTATATGTCACGCTTTTAGTCCAAGGGTCCTGCAGGAGCGTAAAAACAAATTAATCCTTCGGGGATTATTGAAGCCTCAGGATTCTCCGGCTAAAAGTACTAAGCCAGCGAAATCCCTTAAGTCTGTCAAGCCGTCGGCTCCACCTTCAGAGCCAACTCCTTTACTTGACCAACCAAGTATGTCAGTGCCGGCTGGCACCGACAAGACAACTCCTCCGTCGGCTCCATCTGCTATTTTGGAGCCATCTCAGAGCCATAAGAGACTGAGGTCTCTGTCCTTGGCGTCCATCCACTCGGCACCTCAGTCACCTTTGTTACAGAGTGAACATAGCCATCATTCTTCCCACTCCTCTCAGTCCTCTAGATTACCAGATCATGATGTGGAGAGAGTAGTTAGTAGGTTGCTTAAGTCACAGGCACTGGCAAAAATTCTGTCCAGCCCACCTCAACAGGTATTGGCTCCAACCGCCTCTATTTCTGTTCCTCCTATGACTACATTTAGCTCAGAGCCGGAGACCATGGATCTGCAGATAGTAGAACCATTGGCGCTGATCATCATCTCTCCTTTGGTTCCGACATCGGCTCCGATTACCTCAATTGTACCTTCTATTGAGGGATCTGGGCACCGAGGCTCTCTCGTCAGCTCCGGAGAGGGGAGTGGCATCGGACCCTTGTCCGATCCCATTCTCCACCTCGGAGCTTCGGCGCAGGTGAGCTCCAACATCGGCCTCGGAGCCGTCACCCTCGACGCAGAGAAAGACTCCTGTTTCTTCGGAGTCAGAGCTTTCTCTGCCTAGAGGTCAGGACGCCTTTGAGGTCATGCGTGGTGTGCTGTCCCCTGAAACAGCTCTACTGCCAGTTCCATCAGTTCCTCCCCCATGGTGTCTGTTCCAACCTCTACTCCTCCTCCAGACCCCAAGCGTAGGGAACCTATGCCTCAGGACACCCCATTGGGTGATCCCTCTTCTTCTGAAGCCTCCCCTGAAGAAAAAGTGCAAGAGGAAGCACATAGACTCCCCTGAGTCTGTCACTTCAGATACAGACAAGGATGCATCAGTAGGGTCCTTAAGGTCTCCCTCAGAAGATGTTTCCTTCTCGGACATTCTGGAAATGCTTAGACAGAGGAGGGAATGGACTTCCATAACCCCTACCGAGGATGAGTCTGTATACCTGGATGCATTCGGTTCCCAACCTTCCACCTCCTGGGTATCTCCTCCTTTTAATCCAGTCATGTCTGTAGTGGCTCGAATAGCTTGGTCAGCTCCAGATTCTGTGGAACCTACTCCGAGGAGACCAAAAACATTTATTACAGCCCCCCAGGACAAGCAGTTCCTCTCCAAAGGTGTGCCCATTGATGCCATGGTGGTAGCAGCAGCCACCAAGAAAGAGTTAGCAGAAACCTCTTCATCTGTTCATCCTCCAAACCAAACAAAGAGTCTCAGACGATGGACAGATATGGAAAGCGAATGTTTGTTTCAGCGACCTTTTCAACGAGGTCCCTGAATTATCTATGCCATTTTACACATCTTCAAAGGGATTTCCTGAAAGAGCTTGGAGATACCCTTCAAGATCCTACAGCTGAGGGAGCACCAGGCAAAGTAGCTTCTCAGCTTGCGACTCTTAATTCCATAGTCAGCTCCTCCATGAGGCTGATTTCCTATGCAGCCTATAGAGTGAGCAGAGCTGCAGGGACAGGTGTGGCTCTCAGGAGACATGCTTGGATGCAGTTGTGTCAGTTTGCGGAACCTTTTCGAGCGTCCTTTACCAATACTCCCTTTGATGGCTCCTTTCTCTTTGGGCCTCAGGTAAAAGACACATTGACCAGGTGTGAGCAGGAAGGCAAGACTCCCTCTGCCATGGGAGTCCATTTTTCCACTCCTTCCAGACCTTATCCCAAGGGTCAGAAGAGTGGAAAGATGTGGTTTCGAAAATCCCAGGGACCCTTGCCTGACACACATGGTGAATTTTCCCCCAGGGGCAGAGGGGGAAACAACAATAACAGATGCCACCCTCGTGGCAGAGGGGGGGGGGACCACAAAACCAGGGTGACAGAGAAACCTTCTCTGCCAAACCCTTCCAGCATCCCTAAAGGGTTGCCCGATTGCTCACCTCTGGAGGCAGTCGGGGGAAGACTTTTGCTGTACCCAAAAGCCTGGCAAAATATAACAAGAGACAGATGAGTACTATCCATCATATCCGGAGGTTACAAAATTCCCTTCCATCAATCCCCCATAGAATCAAAAAAGCCCATCCCAGATGTTCCACCCAATCTAAGGGATCAAGCAGTCACAGAAGTTTCAAGACTGCTAGAAAAAAGAGCCATTCAAGAAGTCCCCGCAGACCAACTAGGATCCAGAACTTACTCAAGATTCTTTTTAGTACCAAAAAAGACAGGGGGACTGGAGACCAATACTGGATCTCAGAAGATTGAACAAATCTGTACAAAAAGAAAAGTTCTGGATGGTGACACTGCAGTCCATTTTCCCTTTTCTGGGTCAGGACAATTGGATGTGCTTGATAGATCTTCAGGACACGTACTACCATATCAAGATGGACAGACGCTCCAGGAGATTTCTTCACTTCCGGGTAGGGGCCAGTCATTACCAGTTCCGAGCTCTGCCCTTTCATCTCACCTCAGCCCCCAGGGTGTTCACCAAGTGTATGACAGTAGTCACGGCTCACCTGAGGCATCAAGGATTCCAGGTGTTTCCCTATCTAAACGACTGGCTCCTGACTGCTACCACCAGGCGTCAACTCTTAGAGGCATGGGATTATACAATCACATTATGCACTCAACTAGGCATTACAGTAAATTTGGGAAATCTGCCTTGTTGCCCTGTCAGTCTATCACATACATAGGAGCAGAATTAAACACAAAAGAAATGTTTGCAAGATTACCACAGGAAAGAGTTTCCACTATTTGTCAGCAAGTGTTAATTCTAATGCAGAGCAAAAAGGTTTAAGTCAGACATGTCCTCGAAGCTCTAGGCTCCATGGCAGCTGCCATTCTTCTTGTCCCATTAGCGCATTTCCACATGAGAATCCTTCAGTGGCTTCTTTTCACGCAGTGGTCTTTCCAGGAACTACCCATATCTCACATGATCTTGATTACAGAAACATGCAAAAGGCAATTTTCTTGGTGGGTGGTCTCCCATTAGTAATTCAGGGCAGATCTTCATACAACCCCCTCCAGTAGCCACAGTGACCACGGACGCCTCCCAGATAGGGTGGGGGGGGGACATTATCTAGGCAGGACAGTCCAAGGCACTTGGCAACCTCACAAGTACCATCTGCATATCAATGTCCTAGAAATGAGAGCAGTTTTCCTAGCATTGCAAGCCCTTCAAGATGCTCTTCCTTCCGGGACCATTGCAATCCAAACGGTCAACATGTCAGTGGTGTGGTACATCAACAAACAGGGCAGGACCAGATCTTACCCCTTGTGTCGAGAAGCAGTCAGACTGTGGCAATGAGTGATTTCCTCCCAACGTTTTCTGATAGCAACACACATCCCTGGGAAATCCAACGTTATAGTGGACAGGCTCAGCAGAGCTATCCTCATGCCTCACGAGTGGTCTCTGAATCAGGAAGTTGCGGATCTTATCTTCCACAAATGGGGACAGCCTTGCTGCACCCTATTTGCCACTCCTCTCAACAACAAATGCAGGAGCTCCTTCTCCCTACTTCCTCTTCCAGGTCATATACTCAGAGATGCTCTAGTCCATGATTGGCCTCAGGGACTCCTTTACACTTTTCCCCCTTTTCCCCTAATTCCAAGACTCATACAGAAAGCAAAATCATTGGGTTGCAAAATGATCCTCATTGCCCCATATTGGCCTTGACAAATATGGTTCCCATTCCTACACCTCCACCTTCTGGATCAACAGTGTATTCTGGACCCAGTTCCAGATCTTCTGATTCACCAATCAAGCGTGTTGCACCAATCCCTTCACACTCTCCAGCTCACAGCTTAGTTACTCAACTTCCAACCTTAGCCAGTTCTTCCAATATCTCCCCAGCAGTCTGTGATATTATTGTTTCCTCACATAAGTCTACTGCGAGGAAAATGTATGCTAGTAAATGGAAACATTTTTCTTACTGGGCAGAATCTAGAAATTTGGATCCTTTCTCAGCCCCAGTCCATGAAATTCTTGAATTTCTAGCACAGCTTTTTCAGTCTGGTGTGGCTTCCGCTACCATTAGAGTACAACTAGCTGCCATTTCTAATTTTCATATTGGTATGTTTAATTCTAGCATAATGACTCATAAGCTCTGCAAAGCCTTTATGAAAGGAACATCTCTTCTTAGACCCCCAGTTAGAGATCCTCCCCCTCTTTGGGATCTCAATTTAGTTTTAGACTGCTTAATTTTGCCCTCCTTTGAACCGGCAGCATCATGCTCTTTAAAATTTCTTTCTTGGAAGACACCTTTTCTGGTTGGTATCACTTCAACTAGACGTGTCTCAGAACTTTAAGCAATATGTGTTCGCCCTCCTTACCTGGTTTTTCACAAGGACATAGTTTTTCTGAGGACCAATCCATCCTTTATTCCTAAAGTCTGCTCAGAGAACAATTTAAATCAATCCATAGATCTCCCAGTTTTCTTTCCTAATCATAGCAGCAAGGCAGAATACAAGCTCCACCAATTGGATGTATACAGACAATTGAGTTTTTACCTCCTTGGAACTAAGGAACTAAGAAAGTCAGACCAGTTATTTCTTTCTTATGCTTTCAACAAACAAGGCCATCCAGTTTCTAAAGTGACCTTATCCAGATGGTTATCAGATACTATTGCCTTTATTTATCAGTTACGAAATAAAGAGCTACCAGCTAAACCAAAAGGTCATTCTACTAGAGCATTAGCCACCTCTGTAGCTTTTCAGACTAGGTTGCCCATAGACTCAATCTGTGAAGCTGCCACTTGGGCAAACCCCACACTTTTATCTCTCATTACAAGGTAGATATGGTCTCCCAGAGCAGAGCTTCCTTTGGTTCTACTGTTCTGAAGAGTTTGTTCCAATGAGCCACCCGGGATTTTAGGTGCTAGGGACGCTGTCCCAAACAGCAAGAATGAAAGCGAGATGGACAACTTAACATAAAGAAGTTATGTACCTACCATAACATTCCATGTTAGTTGTCTTCATCTCGCCTTCCTTCTTGCATCCCTCCCTCCTTCCCCCTTTTTAGAGGCTTGTGAGGAGTTCCCTTTTGTTTTCACTGGTTGAGCATCTTTTATTACTTCACATGCCAGGTAATTTATAACTCTTTCGTTGTTTATGTGTATTGGACAACCAGTTTTTAGTAACTGGTTACTCTACTTATGTCTAGTGTGCTCTATCACAAATGAGATCTGGGTAGCTGATGCTGGACATGCTGGGATAAGGGGTAGCCTCGAGCCAGTAAACAGCCTTCGAGCTATAGAAGATGGCCAAGTCGGAGCCGAGGATCGGCTCCGAACCCAAACAGCAAGAAGGAAGGCGAGATGAAGACAACTAACATGGAACGTTATGGTAGGTACATAACTTCTTTTTTCAGATCATGTGCCAATAATAACTAAAATAAAAACACAGAGTAATGAAATAAAAATGAGACACTGGTACTTTTTCACTTATCTATTGAAAAGAGGGGAATTTAAGGAATGGGTAGTGGAAATTATTCAGGAGCTATTAGAGAAGATACATTTTTTCCTGAAAATATAGCTAGGGAATGGAATAAAATTAAAATTGGAACTTAAAAATAGGGTGGAAGTAAAAGGAAGATTTGGTTAAATAGTAACAAAAATTGTTTACAGGGACTGACAAATGTTAAAGCATTGCAGAGTAGGGAGAATCTCACAGAACAAGAAAAGGAACAATTGCAGAATGCTAAACAGAAAATAAGGGATTAGCTCGGTAACATACATAAATGTAGAAAGACTGCTGTTAAGAACAGTTTTTTGATAGTGACTCTAGACCACAAAAACTTTTAGCACAACAACTCAGCCAACAGAAAGTAGAAAGGGCTGCAGTAAGCTTAGTGAGCCTATGACAAGGAAGGTAACACAAGATCCTGTAGCGATATTAGGAATATTTTAGAAATTCTGTGAAAGTCTATATAAAGAAGAGAAATACGGAAATCAAGAAAAGGTACAAATGGAAATGTTTATGGAAGAATTAAATATGCCACGGTTCGAGGTAGATGAGGCTCAGTCACTAAGAGGATAGGAGGAGATGAGATAAAAATTGTGATGTATAACCAATCAACAGGAAAGTCCCTGGGAATAGATGGTATTCATGTGGATGTTTGGAAACTAGAAGGGAAAACTGATAAAGATCTGGAAGGTTTTGTTTAACAGTATTTTAAGAAGAGGAGAAGTACCAACATCTTGGAAAAAAGTGGTGGTGATCATAATACCTACATAGGGTAAAAACCAATCAGATCCAGCTTCACATAGGTCAATTTAAATTCTAAACCATGATTATAAGGTGTTTATGTCTATATTGGCTTAAAGAATGGCAAAGGTGATGCTACAATTGATAGATATGGATCAGTGTGGTTTTGTGAAGGGGAAGAAACGTTTGACAACATTAACAGAACATTGATAATCTAAGGGGAAGCAGAATGTAAGAAAATAGGTCTAGGACTATTCACTGAAAGCACATTTCACTGAAAGTCAAATGACTGTGCACAAATCACTGAAAGCTCAATCCACACACCCCCTTACTATATATACTAACTCCAGGGTCGCACTACAGTGAGGAAAAGGCCATATATAACTTTCAGTGAAATGTGTTTCAGTGAATTGTTTTTTCAGTGAATTGAGCTTTCAATGACTTGTGTACAGTCACATGTGTTTCCGTGAAATGTGCTTTCAGGGAATAGTCCTAGACCCAAGAAAATAACACTGTTGTTAGTGGGTCTTGATGCACAGAAAGTAAGATGAGAATTTATGAGCAGGGCAATGGGAGTTTATGAGCAGGGCAATGGAATCATTTGCATTCCTTGATAAAATTATATTATAAGGTTAATTTGGAGGATATATGAGGGATCGGAGGTGAAAATTAAACTGGGTAGGGTCCTCTATAATAATTTCTGCTTGAACTGAGGAATCAGGCAGGGCTGTCTTCTTTCCCTTTTGTTATTTGCATTATATTTAGAAACATTGGCAAAGAAAATAAGAGACTCAGAAATTCAAGGATATAATTGGTATGGTAGTCAAGAAAAGCTGCTCTGTTTGCAGATGATATTATTTTATACCTAACAAAACCAGAAAAGGACATTACAGCATTGTGGAACATTTTGAGACAGTTTCATATCTTTTCAGGATTCAAAATTAATGAAGCTAAAAAAAGGCACTAGAGGTAAATTATGTACCCAACACAAATTGGTTCAGCAATATCCATATTTATGGGGACATGATAAAAACGAAGTATTTAGAAGTATGGATTAAAATATTCTGGTGTAGAAGCTAAGGATATGTGAGAAGTGACTAAATAAAAGATAATACAAAAACTGAGAAATTGGAAGCTCTGTTATATGGATATGGATAGTAAGATACAAGCAGTTAAAATGTATTTAGTCACTTTAGTCTTATTCACAGGTCAGGCATATTTTTATTAACCAGAGAAGTTGTGGATAGCAATTAATAAAGAGCTGAAGGATTTTATATGGGAGAGGAAGACCAGCAAGAGTCAAGTGGAATAATTTTATTCTTCCAATAGAACAAGGGCGGATTGGGATTACCCGCTTTGAAGAGGTATTTCAGAGCAATGCAGTTAAGGCTCCTATACATAGCACAAGCAGAAAACTATAATTCAAAGTGGAAAGGGATGATAATGAAACAAGGAGGAAGCTCAAGAAACAAGGAGAGACTGAGATTTTGGATGCAGACCTTTAAGAAGAATAACAATGATCATACAGAATATTATATTCATAAAGTAGCAGAAACTATTCCAAGAATTAAGCCAACACAGGAGGAAAGAGATTCTATCAATAGGGATGAGTACATTTATGGATACAGACAACAGGAAAGAGATGGCTGGAATTTATTGGAGAAAACTGGCAAAGGAACCAAGCTATTGGGGGCAAATAACTAGAGAGGGAAAGTTAATAGAATGGGAAGATGTCAAGTATTTATTTCAACTGCGGGTTAGCTATTACCTTCCCTAGCAAGGATATAAGAATCGATCAGAGGAGGTTAGAGAGAATTGGGAAGAGAGAATGGATAAGCAATTCACAAAGAAACAATGGGGATATATGTATGTGTGTCTCACATATATGCAACAAAATCTAGAAGATTTAGGATTTTTGCTTGGAAATGTTTACATAGATATATTAGGGTCTATATTACATCATCGAATGCTTAAAAAAGCGGATGCTGATTAATCAACCTAATTTAAGCGAAAGCTTACAATCTCGAACTGTCAGATCAGCGATTTTTTTCCCAGGGAAAACAATCGCTGATCCAAAACACATACACACAACACAAGCACACCAAACAAACAGAAATCCACACACATACACCTAAAATCTGATACCTAACCCTACACTAAACTATGCACACACCACTAACTACCCACTTACCTTAACCCAAACCCTAACCCTAAGGTCCGTCACTATCGCACACTCACCTCACCCGCTCCCTAACCCTAACTCACTTAAATCCGCCCTAACCCTCATGTCCACTCAATCACACACACACCTAACCCGAGCCCTAACCTTAACTCACCTAAATTACCCTAACACTCACATCCACACAATTGCACACTTACCCGAATCCGACCGGTAACTTTCCACCATAACACTGAAAATACCGAAGCAACAGAAACATACAACCAAATTCTTTCCCTAGGAAAAAATTTGAGTTTCTGCTGCTTTGATATTTTGCAGTTTTGTGAAAATAACTTTGATCAATCAGCGTTCGCTTTTTTAAGCATTCAAGGATATAATATAGACCCATATGTTATACCGCAAGTAGACTCCGAATAATTTTTCCTCACGTAGACAGCAAATGTTAGAGGTGTGATGGAGAAGGAAGAGGTAATTGGGAACATATTTTCTTGGATTGTAAGGAGTTGGCAGATTTTAATGATTTCCTGCAGACATGCTGGGTGAGCAAATTAATGTAACTAGAGAAATTATTTTTCTAAGCTATGATACAGAATCAGAATTGCCTAGACATACTAAGACCTTGCTTAGTCTAATTATGGTGACTGCCAAAAAAATCAATTGCTTGAAAATGGAAATCAAAGTCTAAACCAACTGTACAAGAAGTAGTGAATATAGTAACAGGGATAAACAACTGGAATTGGGATCTTTAGAAAAGGGTAGGAACAAATTACATAGGAAAACAAGGGAATTGTGGGAACAATACATACTGGGGAGGAATGAGGTTTAAAAAAAGGGAGGACTTAAAAGAGTGCTGTAATGTTTGACTGACAATGAATGGGTAGATTATAAGTGAAGTATGTCTGCAACTAGAATTATGTAAATATGGTATGTGATGTAAAATGCTTGCAATTGGGATTGTGTTAATATAGTTTGTTGTCATTTATATAATTGTATGATTGCCTTTGTCACAAGTGCTAATTTAATAAATATGTTTCTTGTTTAAAAAATTTATAATTATCCATTAGCAAGATTTTTTACCTCCATTAATATGTGCAGCACGTCCTCAGTGAACAGGTGCCTAAACGACTTATGACCCTATCATCCAAGCAGGCAAGAGGAGTTGATTGATGATGGGGTACATCAAACACCCCTGTTCTTGTGTGAGTAGATCTAGCTTGTGAAGAAGCTTGTGGTAATTGTGTCTGATCATTTTCAAAAGGAGGGAGAATGACAATCACTGAGCCAGAAGGGAGTCACCAAATGAGGGACTCCTTCTGAATCTTCAGAAGTACCCTGGATATTGGTGGAAAAGGAGGACAAGCATACAGGAACATTCCTCTCCAAGAAAAGAAAAGACATCTGTTTTCTAGGCATTCTTGCATGGAGTCATGGAACAGAATCTTGTGAAATTATATTTTTACACTGGAGGCAAATAGATCTTGAGGAGCTCCCCACAGATGGATCAAATCTTGGAACCTCCCAGATCTAGTTTCCATTTGTGAGGGTCTGCCTGTTCTGCACAGCTTGTCTGCCATATAATTTTGCTTTGCAGAATGTAGGGTGTCTTCTGAGTGAAATTGTGCTGTGAAGCTATATCCCACAATATCACTAGTTTGCAAAGAGAGTATGACCTGTTTTCCCCCTGCTTGTTGATGTACCACAGGACTGTGGTATTGTCTGTAACAACTTGAAGATGTTACAGGGACCAAAGATGATGCAGAGAGTTGAGTTGTTTAAGACAAACATCTCTTAGATATTTATGTGCTTGCTTCTCTCCTTGATATCCCACACACCTTGCATTTTATCCATCCTGAAACTGCACCCCAAACAAAGTCCAAGGCATCTATGTTGACTGACTGCTTTGAAACAGGGAGGGAGAAAGG
Source organism: Protopterus annectens (assembly GCF_019279795.1). Classification (NCBI taxonomy): domain Eukaryota; kingdom Metazoa; phylum Chordata; order Ceratodontiformes; family Protopteridae; genus Protopterus; species Protopterus annectens. The sequence goes on along the minus strand of NC_056736.1, from coordinate 255,997,504 downwards.
GAGACCTGGATTTAAAGATCTCTGTTGTCTTCACCAACTGATTTCTCTTCTGAGAAATGCCAGCACTGGGATTTGAAAAGGCAAAGATGTTAGTTTTGGGACCAAAGAGACTTCAGATACCACTGTATCTTTCCTCTGAGGAGTCATGCCTGGGATATCATCAGAATCATAGATGCCATGAGACCCAAAATCTTGAGGTATTCCATCATAGTGACTGAAATTTTTTATATGAATCCTTTGAAATAGATCTAGATACAGATCTATTTTTTTCCTGTGCAAGAAAAGCTCTTTCAAATGAGGTGGCTAGTTGACATCCCAGGTACAAAAACATGTGAGAAGGAGTCAAGAAAGATTTTTGAATATTCGGTTTACCTTTATAATGGCGATCTCAAAAAGGTCAACCACGCTTCTGTGAGCACCAAAGTGCGAACGTCCCAAATGACGAAAACCACATATGCGAACGGCTAAATCTTGCCCCCTTTTGACCCATGGTAGCACTGGTGTGGAGGTGTAGCATGGCCAGAAATGTCGAAATTCTACATTAATTCGACATTTTAGAAGTTTTGCGGATTCGAATTCACAGAAAACGGGTCGACGATGTGGTAGGTCGATCATATGTGATCAATGATATGAAGGTAAACCGAATATTCTGTTGGAATCACAACTTGAGTAAGAGATCTAGTACCCAAGGGAAGGGTTCCTGACACTTTGAAAAGACTCTGCAAACCTATGCAAGTTGACTAAATATGGAAAAATATGTATACCCTATACCCTGCAGTGAGCTCTAACTGGAGCTAGACACTTTGTGAACACTCTTGGTGCAGTGGATATTCCAAAGAGTAAGGCAGAGAACTGATAATGTGATCCAAATACAAAAAAGCCTTAAGAATCTTCTGAATTCTGGATTAATAATGATGTTATAATAAGCATCTTTTAAGTCTAGTGTTACCAGAAAACTTGAAAGAGGAAGAAAATGTAACAGGTTGTGAAGTGACATCATTATTTTGAGTTTGGGCACTATCACAAACAAGTTTAGGAAAGAAAGATCCAGAACAGGTCTCCAAGCATTTTCTTTCTTTACTACTAGGAACATCCTTGAATAAAAGCTGTTCCCCTCCTGAGAAGGAGAAACTGGTTCTATTTCTCCTTGGAACAGCATGTGATGAAGAACCAGGGGAAACAAAAGAGTATGATTTGGGGGATGAGGAATGACCCCCTTGCAATCTGTAACCTTGATGAATGTTCTTCAGAACTCATTTGTCTGAAATATCTATTGCCAAAGAAGAAAAATGGAGATTCAGGCTTTCTGGAAGAAAAACAGGGCCTGCATGGGGTGGGGGGGGGTCACAAGATTACTTGAATAACCATTCAGATATGCTGAATTGTTTGGGGGTTGAGAGGTTCAAAGCTCATTTTTGGAACCCCCTTGCTACTTCCTAAATGTCTGTTTACATGTATTTTGTTGAGATTGTTCTGCTTTTTGCCAAAACTGGATGAAGAGTTAGAGAATCCCTTAAAAATTTGGAAAAGGATGAATGAAAAATCTTACAGATTCCCTGGATCAGCTTACCCTTTTATCACACTTTTTGATCACCTCTGCAGCAGTGAGGCCAAAAACTAAATCTCTCTCTAAAATGGAATTTAAAATGTCATTTTAACATAATCTGGGAGGTGTAGTGAGAGTAGGGAACAGGTGGAGGAGACCCTGGAGAGATGGAGATATGCTCTAGAGAGAAGAGGAATGAAGGTCAGCAGGACTAAGACAGAATATATGTGTGTGAATGAAAGGGAGGATAGAGGAATGGTGAGGATGCAAGGAGTAGAGGTGGCGAAGGTGGATGAGTTTAAATACTTGGGGTAAATAGTTCAGGGTAACGGTGAGTGTGGAAGAGAGGTGAAGAAGAGAGTACAGGCAGGATGGAGTGGGTGGAGAAGAGTGTCAGGAGTGATTTGTGACAGACGAGTACCTGTAAGAGTGAAAGGGAAGGTCTACAAGAGGGTAGTGAGACCAGCTATGTTATATGAGTTGGAGACAGTGGCATTGACAAAAAGGCAGGAGTTTGAGCTGGATGTGGCAGAATTAAAGATGTTAAGATTTGCACTGGGTGTGATGAGGGTGGACAGGATTAGGAATAAGTATATTAGAGGGTCAGCCCAGGTTGGAAGGTTTGGAGACAAAGCCAGAGAGGCACGATTACGTTGGTTTGGATATGTGCTGAGGAGGGATGCTGAGTATATTGGGAAAAAGATGCTAAGGATGAAGCTACCAGGTAACAGGAAAAGAGGAAGGCCTAAGATAAGGTTTATGGATTTGGTGAGAGAGGACATGCAGGTGGTTGGTGTGACAGAGCAAGATGCAGAGGACAGGAAGAAATGGAAACAGGTGATCTGCTGTGGCGACCCCTAACGGAAACAGCCGAAAGAAGATGATGATGATGATGGGAGGTTCTGAGAATGCAGCCATGCAAACCTCCAGAAAATAGTACTAATGGCCATAGCCCTGGAAGAAGTACCAACAGAGTCATGCACACACTGTAAACAATGAGTAGTGACTGTGCAATAGAAGAAACTTAATTCTTTAAAGCAGATTTTTCTTTACAGGGAGAAACTACAGATACAGCATTCCTCAATTAGTCAGAATTAACTCTAACATATAAGCCTGGTAATTCAAAAATTCTGAAAATCAAAATTGCAGAAGTATACAGTTTTTCCCATACTTATCAATAATTTCCCCATCCGTATCAGAAAGAGCAGACTTGGAATTAACTAAGTGTTTAACAGCAGTGGGAGCAAATATTTCCATAGCTGCTGGGTCAGGTTTGGGAATGGTGTATAAAAACATAATACTAAGAAACTTTATACATCCTGGATGGAGCAGTGGTGCAGCGGTAGCATTGTCACCTCACAGCAAAAGGTTCTCCAGTTCGTCTCGGCTGGGGTGCCTTCTGTGCGGAGTCTGCATGTCCTCCCTGCATTCATGTGGGTTTCTTCCAGGTGCTTCAGTTTCCTCCCACGTTACAAAGACATGCATCTAGAGCATTTCTCTCTGGGCCTCTGCTGAAAATTGTCTCATTCCAAGTCGGACTTTCCCGGTTAACAAATGTTAAATAAATAAAATAAAATAAAAATAAATCCTATCGGCCTTTTTAGAGGCAGACAAGAGGAATGGGTGTAGATTCTGTAAATTCCTTCTGTAACATCTCATAGTATTCTCTGAGGGACTGAGAAACCTCAGTGTTCTCCCATTGAAACCCTGATACATTCTAGTAATAGTCTCAGAGAAAGAGAAACTCCCACAGGGAGAATCAGAGTAAAAAAAATGAGCTCTCCTCTGAGTCTGAATCAGAAATCTGAAGAGAAAACCCTGTATCTGTCCCTTCATCATCCTGTTCAGATTCAGAATCTTGAATCTCTTCAGGAAAAGAGGCATCCCTCTTTCTTTTACCAGAAACTACTTTACAAGAAGGATCAATATTATGAATTAAACCCAGAGCTAGTCCCAGTAAACTACTTCTGTCTAAGGAAATTTGAGGAGGCGTAGAAACATGTTTAGTTTTCTGTTTCGTTTTGACAGGGAAAATGGGGCCAGCTTTCTTACTAATTGCAAAAGCAGCTACCCCAAGGATAAGTGCAGCATTATGACACAACAGGGAAGCCTTCCCTGTTCCCTCTCCTAGAACTGACAAGAGTGGGCTCTCCCTTGCTCACTGAAGCGACCCCAACAACCGCAGAAGATGTGGTTAACCTCTGGTCCATAGTTGCTGTAGGTGCTACACCATAGGGTTCCTGGGTAAAAGATGAGAGGTCTGAGGTACAACAAATGGTCACAGCAGAGTCACCCACTTGCATCTGAGGTAAATTGCTAGATTGTTGTGGTGGCAAATTCTGTTTGCTTAACATTTTCTTTTTGTAGCTTAAAAAAGGACCGTCCATAAGACTGGTAGTTTCTTCCATGGTCAAGTCAAAAACGGTGCCTCTTGCCTAGGGAAGACAATCAGCAAATGCCAGTAAAAATGTTAAAAGTCACTCTTTCACAGAAAAACACAAAAGCACTTTAAAACACTTTGCCAGCCCCCCAAAAAGTAAAATAAACACATTTTCCCCCAGAGAAAAATGTTTTGCTCTTACTTTGCACAACTTTTAAATATCTTGAAGAAAGTTCTCTTCCATTTTAAAGTCCAATACGTTCTTGTTACAGTCCATTAAAATACAAAAGTCCTAGCTTTAAAATAACTTTCCTGAAGATTAAAGTGATAAAACATAAACAATATTTAGAAAATGGGAGCTTTTTTCTCCAAGGGGAACTTATCTGCCCAACAAAGGAACAGCACCAAGACGTCTACCTGTCCTAAAAAGACTTAGAGAAACATGCTTTTCGGTCACAGTGAAGCTCTGAAAAGCTTGGCAAGTTGGCACCCAAACTGGTCTTTTAGTCAGCTCAGCTAAAGCTGTCTGACAGATTGGGCATGGGGAACATGTCTTGAAGCTTTGGAAGCTGGCCAGCTGCTATAATATCCTTGGCAGAATATAATCCATACAGCTAAGGCAACTGCAGCAGTGATTAATAGGATGAACATTTTTAGTTTCCTCTTTTGAGGAAATATCATCTTATGCAGTCTTGTTGCTTATGTGTCTCAAGTGACTATCACTCTTTGAAGTGTGCTTAAGAGTCAGTTAATGCCACTTACAGAGCTGCTGTTACAGGGACTTTTATGAGAAGATTTACCTGGTTGTGTACACAAAAACAACATAGAAGGATGTTAAAGCTGAAGTTTGAAATTCTCCCTTAGATAGAGAGGTTGTGTGTGCAGAGGTCCTAAAACAGTGTGATGAGAGAGCGTAATGCGAGAAGAAGCTGATTCAGGATGTTTCTCAGATTATTCAGTCTTCCTTCTACAAATTTTCCAAGGGTTTTACAACTACCTCTGCACCATTTTATAAAAAGCAAAGTAAGTAGACACAGCAATCACCTGGAAAATAAACTTTTAAAAAAGTGGCAAGGAGGCTCCAAAAATAAAGAATAAGCCTCCAGAAACAAGGGCAGTCCAGCAAATCTGAATGACTATCTACAGAATGTTCACCCCCCCCCTACATTTCCTCCTTGGCAAGCCTTTAAATCTTCCCAAAGATCTGGTTCCCCTTTTTTTCTGTTTGACATCAGATAGTTTCAGACAAAGGGGTTCTGAGAGTGATTCATCAGGAATACAGATGGCAGTGGGATTCTCTCCCTTCTTTTAGGGGACTCATCCTTATCCAGCAGATTAAACTTCTTTTCTCCCTTCTGTCATTTAACATCTGTTAGATCAGGGAGTGATAGAAGCTGTCCCTCCTTCTTAGAAAGGGAGAAGTTTTTTTTATTTAAGAATGCTTCTGGTATCAAAAATTTATCTTTGTGAAGGCCAGTTTTAGTTATTTCTTTTCTAAGTCAGTTTGTAAAACTTCTAACATTCAGAATGCTATCCCTTCATGACTTATTACCTCTCATTCCCCTTTTAAGATTCTTAGTGACATTAAATTTAAGTTGCAGGATGATGACAGACAACACTGCAGTAAAGTGGTACATAAAGAGACAGGGTAACCAGCTCTTACCCTATGGCAAACTAGCTGTGGTAGCCTGAGAGATAACTTATCAACACAGTCTCATTCTACAGGCATCTTACATCCCATCACAACATTTTATGGCAGGCAAGCTAAGTAGAATCAGGAAAGACAATTGAATCAGGTGGTCTTCCAGGAATTGAGTTCTATATATATTTGCCTCCTTTCACAACAATCGTTTAGCAAAATTTTACTTCAGGACTCCATCAATAAAGCCTAAATAGATGCATTTTCTTTTCCTTGAACAGGAATGCTTTTGTATGCTGTTCCACGCTTTCCACTGTTATTCTGAAGATTCAGAAGGACTGTCTCAGAGATCATTGAGATGACTCACTTCTGGTCTGGGCAAAAGTGGTTCTCCCTTCTTTTGGAAAAGACCAAGAGCAATTACCACAACCTTCCTCACAGACTGAACCTAGTCACAAAAGACAGGGAATGACCTAAGCTATATGGATTATATCCTTCTAAGGCTGTAACTGCCATCCAGCTTTTAAAGCATTCAGTACACCTTCCACATATCCAAACTGTTAGTTGGCTTGAAATGAGCTGAATAAAAATGAGGTTTGGCACCAAGTTCTTAACATCTTTCCTGCGGCCAAAGAGAGCACTCCTATGCAGGCTTTTGAGGTTCAGTGGTTCCCTTTCTGAAAAAAAAAAAAATACCACTTTACTTTTTATGACAGAAAACTTTGTTTTTCTGTAAAACATATTTAACTAAGTTTGGAGAAAGTGTTTTTAATGATTAATATCTTTTTAATACTTTTAAATGGAAGCATTACTTTTTCACTTTTGTGGTAAAAAGTTGTTAAGCTATTCTTTCTGTGGCAAAATTTCTGTTATTTCACGTTTAGCGGCTGAGACACATGTTTAAAGGGGATTTTTTTTGCTGTGTTTTAACAGGCAAAGGGTTACTATTTTTCACAACATACCATTTTTGCAGACTCTTGCTGCCAGGGTTCCCCAATAACTTACCTGTTCCTTCTTTCTTCCCTCTTCCAGCCTCAAAAAGAAGAAAACTATCAAACAGCCTTTCCCTCCACAGCAGGCTGCTAAAGAGCCTTAGCTACAATTGGGTGACATTGCTGTGACCAAAGGTGGCTCCTTAGAACCACTCATCCTTTTCCTTGGGTCCGACAAGTGCGGTCCCTACAGTCGCCATGGACTGGGGGTTAGACATATCTTCTGCAACTGCTGGAGTGCCCCTTGGCAGGCAAGGGAGAGACACACTTGTCAGTCCTGGGAGATGAGTCAGGGAATGACACTCTGCTTAACTAGAAAGCTGTGCAGATCCCTAGGAAGGTTTTTGCTGGCGAAAGTTGGTCTGTTTCTACAGAAATTCTTTTCCAGTTAGTTACCTTGGACAAGAGTAATTTATTGCACTTAGCTCAGGGTTTAGTTCCAGCTGTTCACACTTCTTGCACGGCTGTTGTGGTAAAAGAAAAAGGGATTCTTCATTTTCTGAACTGATTCAATAGTTTGGACATCAAAATGATTCTAAAAGCACAGACTATGTGTTACTGAATTCTGGGTCTTTCTTTTCTGAATCAGTTTGCAATAGTTTCCAAGTTCAAAATGCTAGCTCTTCACAGCTTGTTTAATCTTATTCCTCATTTGAGTTTTCCAGTGACCTCAGATTTAACAGCTGCATGTCATCACATTCCTATAAATCTTTATTGTATAGGATTGTGAGTCTGATTCAGATTCTGAGGGCAGTGTAGCTTTGGTCCATAATTGTGAATGATTCTCTTTCTCTGAAACTAGAATTAAACAGTTGTTTCAGTGTGAAACAGTGATTTCTGTCAGTCCTGTAAGACGTATTATAATTTGATAACTGGACTTTCCAGAACCTGTCATATTCCTCCTCTTCTGTTTGCTTTGATGGATGTTTTTGTCACAGCATGCATTTTCCCTGACAGACAGCCTGCTGCCCCCAAGAACACAGATAGAATTTATATAGTGCCTCAGTCTTTTAAGTTTTTATGCACTCATTCCCAGCAGTTATTGCTTTAGTGAATCTAGCTGCTGCTAAACGTGGTTAGCATTAATTTCTTTCCTTCTGACAAGGATAGGGAGGCTTTTGATAAATATGGGAAAAGGGGTCTTCTTCCACAACACTTGTTTTTAGAATTCTCAACTGTCAAGCTCATATGTTGAGGTATTTGCATGCCTCTTGTGAGCACATGGGGAATATTTTGGCATCCAGTTAGTCTAGTGAGAAGAAGTCTGGTTTGTGCCACTTGGTGTCTTCTGTCTCTCAAGTGACTACTCACTGTTTGAAATGCGCTTATGATTCTGCTGATGCCAATTTCATGGCTGCTCCCACTGGAACTGTCATGTGGAGGTTTGGCTGTCTGCATTCTCAAAACCTACCAGAGGATGTTAAAATGAGATTTTGAATTCTGTCTTCGATAGAGGGCAAGTATTTGGACCCTCTGCTGCAGAGCTTTTTAAAAATTGTGTTGAGTGAGGAAAGCTGATTGAAGGCATCTCTCAGAATTTCCAGACCTCCTTCTCTGGGTTTGCCAAGGGCTTCAATGCTCCTTCCACAACTTAATATAAAAAGCAAAATAATCAGTCCTAACATGCTGGGGGAAGGTTCAAAAAAGAAAGCAGGACCAACCCATAACAAAGGGCAGTGTTATAAATTTGAATGACTATATGGAGGATTTCCAGCCCATCTCCCACCCTGTCAGTCCTTTAATTTTTCCAGAAAGCCAAAACCTCCATTTCTATCTTTGACAACAAATTGTTTCAGACAGATGAGCTGTGAGAGTAATATATCAACCTTATAGTTGGCAGTGGGAGTATCTCCTCACTTTCAGGTGATTCCTTCTCACCCACCAAACCAAACTTTTCTTTTCTTTTTCCTCCTTTCATTCAGCATTCCTTCCTCAGGTGGTAATAGAAGCTGTCCCTCTCCCAAATTTAGGGAAAGGTTTTTATCCCAGGAAGTATTTTGTGCCAAAGAAAGAAAGAAAGACGATTCTGTCTTCTAGCCTGTCTTACTCCACAGTCATGGTCCACTTGTTGGCTATTTCAGCATATCTGCATATGGATCTCCCTCTTTTAATGCAACCCCTTGTAAAAATGTTTTTGAAAGAGGTTTTGCATAAGATGCCTCCTAGGAAACAGGTGGTTCCTCCCTGTGATCTCAATTTTGTGCTAGAAAAACTAACTCTTGCTTCATATGAGCCAGCTTATCAGGCTGACTTGGGTTCCTAACAGAGAAATCAGCCTCACTAATTGCTCTGACTTCTGCAAGAAAAGAACCTGAGTTGCAAGCTCATAAGATGGGTCAGCCTTATCTCTTTTTCCACAAAGATAGAATTTCTTTAAGAACTAACCCTTCATTTATGCCGTAAGTGGTATCAAAGTTTACTCTAAGCCAGACTACCTATCTTCCTGTCTTCTTTCTAAAACCTAAAAATGAGGGAGAAATGATACTCCATACCTGGGATATCTACAGATAACTCAATTATTATCTTGACAAAACAAAACCTTTCAGAACTTTTGATCAGTTGTTCATTTCTTGTGAAGGTAAAAAAAAAAAGGACAACCTGTGTCACAACAGACTATTTCAAAATGGTTGTCTCAAGCTATTAGGTTTTATTATACCCACCACAACAACACAGTTCCCGGAAAGGTCAAGGCTCACCCTACCATGACCTTGGCTTCATCTGTGGATTTTTAGAAAGGGTTGGAAACTAGAGGTACTCTAGAAGCAATTTGGCCCTCTGTGCACATTTTTGCATGGTCCTCTGTGCACACCTTTACAAAGCATTATACACTAAACTCCTCCAGCTGTAGGACAGGCTTTGCTAGGAACATTCTCCAGGAACTCTTGGATTCTCATGCCTCCTCTCCCTTGTCAGTTTAAGCTGTGGTAATCTACCTGTATAGTTAGTTTCCACAGCAATTATCACACGATGAACAAAAGCCTTAGTGGAACCTTACATCCCTGCATGATCACTCTACTTCACTTACATGTCCCTAGTGACCATAACTAAAACTCACAGCTCTCTTGGTCTGTCCTTGTACTCAAATTATGTCTCCAAAGTCTGGAATTCTATCCTTACCACCATCAGACAACAAACTAATCTATCCAGATTCAAAAAGAGCAGTTTAAAAACACTTAGTTCTGTTCTTGTACCTCCCCATGTTAGAGTACCCTGGCCTTTACACACCTGCATTAATCCTATATATCTCAACAAAGCAAATTTCCAGTTACATTTTCTATTGTCTTCTATCCCATTGCCTTTACTGCCACTTATGTTGTATCTACATACTCTTGAGTAGTTTTTCCTTCCAGCAAAATTCCAACTCTTACTCGCCTCCTACTTTTATTTCAACTGCATTGCAACTTTCTTTTTCTCTGTATCATCTAACAAATATTCACACCATCCACGTTTCCTCACCCACTCTCTGCTTTCTACTCATATCCCCCACAACACCTCTCTCATTTTTCCTATCCATACATTTATATTTGTAATTAGAAATTTTAAACCTCACTGCATATGCCAAATTATCTTGTATTAATATGTAATGACTCTATATTTTACTGATTGCAGATTTGTTTTAGTGTAGCTGCCTTTCAGTTACTGTACATCTCTGTAACTTTAAGCTTTACATTGTTCTGTCAATTTAATTTCTCCAAGTCTTTTAGGTTTCTAATACCATGAAAAGAATGGACCCATTCCTAAGTCATGGTACAATTAGAGTTCATGAAATTAATATTATTTCAGTCTTTGATGTTAGCCAAGAGTGCTATTCTCTGCATCCACAATGGACCCATAATTGTCTCGTTCTGTAATTAAAAAGGATTTATGTGTAATGGCAGCATACTCTTTTTATTAGAATCATTGTTCCTATTACTATTGGAACTGTCTGAGTATCTTTCTTCCACATTACACTTATTTCTGCTTGCAAATCCTGATATTTTATGACTTTGTCTCTGTACATAAGATACTGTACTCACCGGGTGTAGCAATTTCAATAATCAATGCTACTTTTGTCTATTTTTTCATGGACTACTATGTCTGCTTTTATTGTGTCTATTTCTGAACTCTTAATAAGGGATGATTCCATGTGATATACATTTCTTCTTTTTATATAATGCTTTACAGTTCATGTTTCCAATGTTTCTCAGATACTTCTATATTGTAGTGTTTGGTCAATCCATAATGCAATAGTCTTGCTACATTATTGTGTCTTTCAGTATATATGCCCTCTGCCATGAGTGTATCTCACCCAGCAGCACAATGTGTGACTGATTCCTGTTCTTTTTTACAGAAAATTGCATTTGTCTGATTCTCCCACCTTTTCAATGGATTTTGAAAACCAACATGCATATAGTCCACTATCCTGGGCTGCCATTATAAGCCTTTCATCTTTTAGTTTCAGTTCACCTCTCCTAAACTAATCCTGTGTCAAATCTTGGTCAACATGATGTTGTTCCAGGAGATCTCTGTACTTGCCACAATATTTATGGATTTTCCACATTTTTTCCTTCATATCTGATCCCTCCCTTATATTCTTTCTTCCTTTTTTTTTTGCATATTCAGCTGCTGTCTGATTTTTGCCTACCAACGGTTTGATTTCCATTCTCACTTCATACCTAAATGCTTCTGCTAAACTAAGCAAGGATGCCATCTTAGACTTTTTTCCTCCTGTTTTAAGACTTTCACTATGTTTAGATTTGAAGAGGTCAACAGATATGTCGGAAGTCTCAGAACTGTAGATCTGTAGATTTGTATATGTAATCAATTTCAAGGAGGCCCATACCTCCATCAGAGCAAGTAATATATAATCTTGGTATACATTGATTTTTAAATATCGTTTGGTAAGTGTTTGTTTTCTTGCCCAACTAATCCAATAATTTTTGGGCCAGTTGATCACCCTAAAACTGTAACTTAGAACAGGAAGAGAAAACTGGTTAATAGCTTGGACTTTATTCTTAGATTTCAAAGCAGTTTTCAATATTAGTTTTAGTCTTCTAAAAATATTCTTTACTGAGTTTTATTCTAATTTGTTCATGTTTTATTGCCAGTCCTTTATCTATTAAAAATGTATGCACTCCCTTCTGCTCACATTCCTTTATATCACATTCCTGTCCTCATTTGATATTTTCTTGGTGCTGCAACTTTCCTGTTTTAAATGCTGCTTTTGCTTATTTATCAAGACCGCATGACACATATCATCTGAGAAAGTTTTATTTATTATTTATTTACTTATTGACATTTGTTTACCAGGAAAGTCCACTGAGCCAAGAAAGCCCATTTTCAGTGGAGGCCCAGGGAGCAAATCTCCACTTGAAACACAAAACAGAATACATAATAAAACAAGGCATACATTTTAAATATATACTGGGCAATGGAGGAAAAGATTGCTGACAGAAAAACACTTGGAATATATGCAATACTTGATACATATGTTATAAAAAAGAAATGAATGTAATAGAACTATAGTTAACACTAAAATAAGGAAGAAAAATAAAAGCATATTCACACACTTGATACACTTAATATACAAAAATAATATTATTCAACTAAAGTTGAATATAATATGAATAAAAATAAGATGCAAAGATTACAGAAGAAATACTGAGATTGAGGGAAGGGAAGAAGTATAGAGGCTACAGAAGTTATAGAATAAGAACAGAAAAGTAAAAGAGAATATGATAAGGAAACATGAAGGAAGTTGTCAGTGGCAACAGAAAAAAAAGTTTTAACCATTTATAGTTGTGCTTTCAAATCCTTATCTAATGAACTATAACTCATCCAGAAAAACTTAGAAGATATGCAAATAAGTATAAAGGAAAAGCACAAAGTAAGTAATTTATTGATGACTCAAAAGGTTTTATAAAGAATTAGGAAACAAGGCAATGGGAATTGAAACACCACAAAAACAGAAGAAATAGACACATTTTGGAGACATGTCTATGAAGATCCTATCGAACATAACAAATATGCTGAATGGATAGAAGAAGTAAAAGAAAGAATAAGATGTTCAAATGTATAGAATATGAAATGGGATAAAGCAATGGCCAGAGAAATTGAAACAAAATTAAGAAAAGCTCCTAAATGGAAAACCCCAGGCCCAGATGCTCTCCCTAACTTCTGGCTAAAAGTATTAACATCTTTACATAAAGATTTAGCCATGAATAAGAACTATTTATGTGTGCACCCTGAACAAAAGCCAACCTGGTTAACAACAGGAAAAACAATTCTTTTGTCTTTCAGCTTTTCCCGGTTAGGGGTCATCACAGCGGAACTCTGGTCCGCTAATGATTGGCAGTGGATTTTTACAGTGCCGAGTTGCCAGCCCGATGCCCAACCTTCAAGGAAGGCAAACCCATTCATGCACGTACCTACCTGCATGTCTTTAAACATCACTCGACCATGGGGAGGACATGCAGACTCCACACAGAAGGCGCTCCAGCGAAGAATCGAACGGGAGAACCTCTTGCTGTGAGGTGACAATGCTAACCGCTGCACCACCACAGCCTAACAACAGGAAAAACAATACTCCTCCTTAAGAGTGAACCTGCAAGCTATCCTAAAAAATACAGACCAGTAGCTTGCCTTCCAACGATGTATAAACTATACACTGGAATTGATGCCGATAGAGTTTATAGTCATTTAGAAGAAAACTCAATTATGGCAATAGAACAAAAGGGTAACAAAAGAAAGTCATATGGAGCAAAGGATTATTTGTCATTAAATAAAGTCATAATAGGAACTGTAAAAGGGCGAAGAATCTAAGTATGGTATGCATAGACTACAAAAAAAGCATTTGACAGCATCCCACATTCATGGATAAGAGTGCTTACAAATGTATAAGATACACCCTACACTGATTAATACATTACAGCGACCATGAAACAGTGGCAACCCACTTTGCAGTTAAGCCATGATAAAGGACAAATTATAATTACAAGGATACAAATTCAAAGAGGGATATTTCAGGGTGATCACTGCTTTTTTGTCTTGCCCTTAACCCATTAAGCTGTCTACTTAACAGATTAGGTCATGGCTACAGTCTGGCTCCCAGAAAATAACAAAGTATAAAGACATCTCATCTTCTTTTTGTGGATGATTTAAAACGAAATAGTTTGTCAGATGAGGAACTGAAAGCACAACTACAAGTGGTCAAAATTTCCTCAGATGATATAAGAATGTTATTTGGTCCTGATAAATATGCAAAATCAACTTTTAAATCAACTTTTAAAGCAGGAAATCTCCAGCACCAAGAAAATATCAGTCTGGGACAGGAATGTGATATAAAAGAACTTGAGCAAGAGGGAGTGTATAATATTTAGAAATTGATGAATTATCAACAAAAAAAAAAGAACAAATGTGAATAAACTTTAGTAAGGAATATTTTAAAAGACTAAAATTAATATTGAAGGCAGTTCTGACATCGAGGAACAAGGTCTGGGCTATAAACCAATTTGTTCTTCCTATCTTACCTTACACTTTTGGAGTGATTGACTGGCCCCAAAAGGTATTGGATCAGTTAGACAGGAAAATAAGAAAAATGCTTCAAGCTTATCAAATGATTTATAAAAGTCATTGTGTACCAAGATTATATATTCCTCATTCTGAAGGAGATATGGCCCTTCTCGACATTGATTACATGTACAGATCTGCAGTCTTAGGACTGAATACATATCTGCTGACCTCACAAGATCCAAATGTAGTTTTAAGAGTTTTAAAACATGAGGAGAAAAAGTCTAAGATGACTTCCCTGCTTGGTTTAGCAGAGGCATATCAATGTAAAGCAGGAATGGAAATCAAACCAGAAGTAGATAAAAATCAGGCAGCAATCAAATGTGCCAAAGAACAAAAGAAAGAATATACAGTGAAGGATGAGATAAGAAGGCAAGAAATGTGGAAAATGCACAAATATAGTTGCAAGTACAGAAAACTCATGGAACAACCTCATGTCAATAAAGACCAAATGCAGGACTGGTTAAAGAGAGGTGAATTGAAACCAAAAGATGAAAGGCGGCCCAGTAGAGTGAACTACGTACACGTTGGTTCACAAAGTCCATCGAACGTGTTGGAGAAACAGACAAATGCATGTTTTGTAAAACAAAATTGGAAACAGTTGCACATCTTGTTGCTGGGTGTGATACACTAATAGCAGAAGGACTGTATACTGAAAGGCATAATAATGTGGCAAGACTGTTGCATTGGGGATCGTGCAAACATTATAATACTGAAGTAGCTGAGAAGCATTGGAAACACGAGCCAGAAAGTATTATAGAAAATGATGAAGTTTATATCACATGGGATCACCCATTACCACCAGTTCAAAAAACAGATGCAAGAAAATCAGATATAGTCCATGAAAAGAAGAGAAAAGTAGCATTGATCATTGAAATCTCTACACCGAGTGACTACTGTGTCTTTCATACAGAGATACACAAAGTTATAAAATACCAGGATTTGCTGGCAGAAACAAGGTCAGTGTGGAAGAAGGATACCCAGACAGGTCAAATAGTAGTAGGAGCAATGGGTCTTTTATAAAAGAATTTAGAATCGTACTTAGATATGTTACCAATACATGTAATTCCATATGAATTGCAGAAGGCGTTACTACTGGGCACATTGCGGGTGCTGCAAAGAATACTTCTGGCTAACATCAAGGAGTGAAACAATACTAATTTCATGAACTTTAATTATACTTTGACTTAGGAATGGGATAGATTCCTGTCTTGGTATTAGAAACCCAAAAGACTTGGCGAAATTAAAAATAGAGAAAAAATTTGCATATTGTCTGGATGCAATTTATTGGTGTATAGATTTTAGGATGGCTTGCAGGTTCAGTCTTAAGGAGGAGTATTTTTTTCCTGTTATTAACTAGTTTAGTATCTATTTGGGATGTGTATATTAGTAATTCTTACTCGGGGTTAAATTGTTGTGTAAAGATGTTAATGCTTTGAGCCAAAGGTTAGGTACTGCATCTGGGCTTGGGGGTTCTTCATTTAGGAGCTTTTCTAAATTTTGTCTCAGTTTCTCTGGCCATTACTTCATCCCATTTCATATCCTCTACATTAGAACTCCTTACTGTTTTTTTTATTCTTCTATTCATTCAAAATTGTTATAGTCAAAAGGGTCTTCATAAAGACTTCTCCAAAAATGTGTGTATTTATTCTTTTATGGTGGTGTTTCTACCCCTTTTGCTTTGTTTCCCAATTCTTTATATAAAATATTTTAGAGTCATACATAAATTGCTTATTTAAAAATCTCCCTTTATATTTATCTACATACCTTCTAAGTTTTACTGCCTGTGCTGATATTTTTAGTTTATTATTGGCAACAGTATATGAGATATCTTGATTTATTTTATGTTTTATTTATTTTACACTTGTTGACCGGGAGAGTCCAACTGGATTACAAGTCCATTTTCAGTGGAGGCCAGGGGAGAAAAGCTCCTAGAGAACAATTTTTACAAAACATAGTTTTAAGGACAGACTTTTGACATACAATATTTCATAGAAGAGAGTTTGACATACATATTAACTAGCAGCTAGGATACATTCATTCTCTACTATATAATATTAATTTTATTTATTTTTATTTTATTTTACATTTGTTTACCGGGCTAGTCCAACTGGATACATGTCCATTTTCAGTGGAGGCCTGGGGAGAAAAGCTCCACTACATACTACTTAACAATATAAAGATATACATGAATATACAATAATAGGAAAAACATGTGCTTTAAACCTACGACAGGTTGTATAGACATTTGAGTATAATATGAGGCTTAGCAGGGTAAAAAAAAGTAAAAATGATGAACTTAGATACTCTGTTGCAGTTTATAGTTAAGAAGAAAGAGAAAGGGAGTTAAGGAATCAGATAAAATAGAAAAAAAAATGGCTAACCAGGGTTATTGCATGAGCATAGCCAATGGTTGGTTAGGAAGAATTTTAGTTTAGTTTGAAACAGGGGGAGTGAAGTTAGGGTTGTGAGGCCTTGTGGTAGCTGGTTCCATATTTTGCCAACTGAGTTGGAAAATGTGGAGTCACCTGCTGAGTTTTTAGATAGGGAAGTTTGGATCAGTATTTTGTTAGTGGAGCGTAGGTACTTCTGATTGTTATAGGGTGTTATGAGGGTGGAGAGTATTGGAGTGTTGTCGGAGTGATGAAGGGCATTATGGGCAATAGTGAGTTGATAGTATTGTATAAGGTGGGGTAATTCCAGCCACCCTAGTTTTTTAAGATTTAAACAATGATGAGTTCTATATGGAGAGGCAGTAGCAAATCTGGCAATGTTGTTATATGATGTAGCTAGTTTGTTAAGATTATGCTTAGAAAGATTTGTGTATATGGAGGAAGCATATAATAGGGTTGAGATTAAGTGGGTTCTAGCTATTGTAGTTCTGGCTTCAGGAGTAAGAAAAGATTTGATTCTGTAGAGAGAGCCTAGTTTTCTGTTGGTAGATTTTATTGTAAAGTTAATATGGTTGTCAAATCTTAATTGATTGTCAATAGTAATACCCAAGAGTTTTGTTGTTTGGTCAGGAGAGATAATGGTCCCATTATTGGATGTAATTGTAAAATGGATAGAGGAAGACAAGTGGGTGGGTGGAAAGAGCAAGAGTTTGGTTTTCTTGGGGTTGAGGAGAAGACAATGATTAGAGAACCATTGCTCTATAGTTGTGAAGGTTTTTTGTGTGAGAGAGTGAAGTTCTGTCTGCGTTGAGGCTGAGCAAATGATAGTAGTGTCGTCTGCATATTGAATGCAAGTTGTTAGTGGAGTAGCTAGATGAAGTTCATTTATAAAAATGGAGAACAGTAGAGGACCTAAAATAGAGCCCTGAGGGACACCTATAGAGGTGGGGAGGAGATCAGAGAGTTGGTTGTCCCACAGAACTGCCTGTTTTCGGATGTCTAGATAGGATGTGAACCAGGTTAAGGCAGGATTATCTAGAGAGAGGGACTTTAAACGATGGAGGAGAAGTGTGTGATTGACCATGTCAAAGGCTTTGGACAGGTCTACGAAGAATGCCAATGAAGGAGTATTATTGTTGCGTTTTTTGTTAATTGAGTCGATGAAGGATAGTAAGGCTGTGCTCGTACTATGGTACTTTTAGAAGATATTCCTAAGTTTAAGATTTCTGTGATAGTTCTACTGTCAAGGTGAAGGTAGACAGACGTAGAATAAGGCTCCAAGAGAGCAAATGATGCTGGATATAGTTGAGAAGGATAACAAATTGATTTGCAATATGTCTTCTCCTAGTTTTAGTTGAGAAGGATAAATTGATTTACAATATGTCTTCTCCTGGTTTTAGTTGCTTATGGAAAGCACAACATTGCTGGGGTAGTTTTCCCTAACTCATGGAGAGTTGGGATGAGCAGTAGATTAACAGTCCTAAGTGGGTACAGTATTATGAATGGTTAGCTTAGCAGAGTTACTTAAGTTAGGTGAAGTGTTATAATGAGACATTAGCCACGGGGGATACAGGAGCACAGTCAATTATTCAAAAGTGAGTTTTAACAAGTCTTTTGAACTGTAATGGGGATTTGTTGTCAGTTATGTGGGCAGGAAGGGAGTTCCAGGTTTTTGCTATATAGTGGCTGTAGACAGACTTACCAGCTTCGTTGTTATATTTGGTTACTTTGAGGAGGTTTTGTGTGCTAGACCTCAAGGGTCTGGCGGTTGTATAGGGTTGCAAAAGATTTTGTAGGGTTGGGGTGTTTTCAGAGTTATGTATTATTCTATGGGCTAGTGATAATTGATTGAGTTGAAGTAGTAGTGGTATTTCTAGCCAATTGAGTTTTTTTAGGCATTCACAGTGATGTGTTCTGATGGGAGAGGCTGTAGCGAATTTGGCTTATTATAACAACTATCAAGTTTGTTTAGGTCAGATTTGTGGAGATTTGTAAGCAATAAGCACAGGGGAGACATAAAGTAAGGTGGATAGTAGGTGAGTCCTTGCTATTGTAGTTTTGGAGTGGTCAGTGAGGAATTTTTTATTGCGATACAGTAGACCAAGTTTTTTATGTACTTTTTTATGGTCATAGAAATATGTAGGTCAAATCTAAGGTGGTTATCTATTTCAACCCCTAAGAGTTTGGTATGATTTGTGGGGGTGATTGTGGTCTTGTTAAAGGAGGAGATGATGAAAGAATCAGTTGGAGGTGTGGCTGTGTGGGAGCTAAAGAGTAATAGCTTTGTTTTAATTGGGTTCAGAATGAGCCTTTGGTTTGTGATCCAAGTTTCTGCTAGAAAAAAACATTCTTGAGTTAGGGAGTGAAGGATGTCAATTGATTTGGTTGCGCATATAATGGTGGCATCATCTGCATATTGCACTATTGAGGCTTTAGGAATACTGTTCGGGAACTGATTGGTGAAGAGGGTAAAAAGAAGTGGCCCAGGATGGAGCCTTGGTGTACCCCTAGGGAGACTGGTAGGGAGGGGTAGAGTTGGTTTTGCCACATAATAGCTTGTTTCCTTCTCTCTAGGTAATTTTTGAACCAGGAGATGGCAGGGGGGGGGTAATGTTTAGCGGTGCTACTGAATGAAAGAGTTTATTGTGGTTAACCATATTGAATGCTTTTGTTAAGTCAAGGAAGGTGCAGATACAAGGAGTCCGTTGTTTCTGTGATTATTGATAATGCTGGCGGATTCTGTTAGTGCGGTGGTGGTGCTATGGAAGGGTCTAAAGCCATGTTGTTATGTTGCTATTAGATTATTTTCTAGGAGATATTTCATTAGTTGCTTGTGTATTACCCTCTCTAAAATTTTAGATAAAGGGGATAGTATGGCTATAGGGTGGTAGTTATTGAGTTCCAGGGAGGTTCTCCCTTTATGTAGAGGGATGATATGTGATATTTTCCATAGCTTGGGTACTATACTCTCGGAGATTGATCTGTTAATTAGGATAGAGACAAGATATGATATGGCTTCTGCAGCTAGATTGAGGTATTCAGCGGGTAATTTATCTGTGGCTAGAGATTTGTGCTGTAACAGAGACCTGGTTCAAGGCAGCAGAAAGCACCCCTGCACTACCAGGCTTTACTTCATTCCACACCTTTCGGCCCCAGAACTTGGACCGAAGCTCCAAAGGTTGTGGTGTTTCCATATTCATAAAGGATGCTCACACCTGCAGACTGGTAGCCTAACATAACAAATCAGAGATACTTCAGGTGCAGCTAACATTGAGTAAGACAGCGATTCAGGTCGTAGCCTGCTATAGGTCTCCAACCATGTCCCAAGACTCACACTCCACATTCCAAAGCACCCTGGAGAATACTAGGGTCCAACCTAACACTCTCATACTGGGTGACTTTTAACTACCCCTCCATTAACTGGGAAAACTACTCATGTACCAATACACTTGCCCAACATTTCCTGGAATTCATTAATTCCAATGCCCTGGACCAGCTCGTTCTTACCCCCACTAGAAGTAGCAACATCCTTGACCTGGTCATTACTAACATGGGCGACTGTTGCACTACGCCAGTAGTCAACTCCTCCCTGGTTAGATCCGACCTCAAACTAATCACCTTGGAAATCCACATCCCCCCCGCAAAGGTAACCACCATGAAAAACTGCACCAAAGCTAAGTTTGGACTCCAAAAAACAGAGGTGGCTAACTTCACGGCACCCATGCAAATGGAGAATTGTTGCATGACCGCCGAATCATAGACCAATGCACTGTACGAGCACGTACACAAATCCATGGATCTCTCCATACCCAATAGAACCAAGACGCTTTCCACCAAAAAAAAAAAAAAAAAAAAGGAAGCCAATCTGGTGGTCCCCAGCCATATACAAACTCTACAACAGACGGAGGAAACTGATGCAGAATAAGGTGAAGTCCCAAGAATGGATAAACTCCCTTATCAGCCTCATCAAAAAGTTGAGATCCCTCATCAAATGCTGTAAAGCTAGCTAAGAAAACAGAATTGCAGCAGATATTAAAGACAACCACAAGGCCTTCTATAGTTATGTAAATAATATCCATGGCAATACTCAGATTTGCTCTGAGCTACTGCACAATGGTACCTCCTATACCGAACCAACAGATATTGCCAATATATTGGCCAAAAGATTTAGTGCCAACTTTACTCCCCCCCCCCAAAGGACCAATCACAATACCAGTAGATTGCCAGGCACCCAGTATTACTGCTGCACAGCTTAAAACAGCACTGCCCAAGGTCAAGAATACAGCTTCTATGGGACCTGACAATATCCCTGGTTGTGCTCTACATGAACTACAGAGTGAACTGGTGAGGCCCCAAAAGTACCTCACAAAGAGGATCGTAGGCCTTAAACACTTGTCCTATATGGACAGACTCAAAAAATTCCAACTATTCTGTCTCATATCGCCTACTTAGATTCAATCTCTGCTTGACTTAGAAAGCCATGTCTGATCCAGTTCTGTTAGAAATGCTACATCTAAAGATTGCACACTTGCACATATGTTCTTTGTCAAACATACATTCTCACACGCCTGCATTCCCACACTAATGCATATTTGTACATACTCATGCTCACACACACGTCAAAGTCAGGATTTGCATATTTCTCCTAACACTTGTCAACATACATTTCCTAACAATAAGAAGTCTGACACTCTAATGACTGGCATTACTCACTTAATGTATTCCTCAGTGCCTTACCAGAAAATTAAAAAGTTTACGAAGGATGGTTATAGAATGTAAAGCAAAATCAGGGACATCTTGCGAACTTGGTTGAGAAGTGCACCTTCTCCAAGAAGACCTTTTGTTTATATGTAACCAGTTATGGTGCTAGCACTGCATCTGTATCTACCCAGCCAGCTAATGATATGCAGATATAGGAGAGTCCAGTGGTGCAAGTTTCCTTTTTTCTTTTTCTTTTGTTCCAGAATGTAAAATACTTATTTAACTACTGTTGCAGAAAATAAAGAAACAGGATTACTTTATGGACATCAAACTTGTTTCTTTATTTTCCACCACTGTAGTTAAACAGATCCACTTTTAAATGCCGAAATGCCGAAATCTCGAGTTTTAAAAAAAAACAAACCTAAAACACAGAGATTTCGGTATGTCGACATTTAAAAGTGAAAAACCCCACAAATGCACTAAAATAAAAAGCCCCCCTGCACCCCCACCCCTATTACTTACATATATCAACTTCGAGATTGCTCTACAGTTAAGTGAACGGTAAGTGCAACAGGAACATTTCCGTTCTCTTCACTGTAGCGCAATCTCAGAGTTGGTATATTTAAGTAGGGGGGGTGCGGAGGTGCAGGGTGGCTTGCCCCCCTGAAAACACTTTATTTTAGGTGTCTGTCTTTTTTTTTCACCACTTCTAATGTCGAAATACTGAAGTCTCGATGTTTTGGGTTTGTTTTTTAAAATTCGAGATTTCGGCATTTCTGCATTTAAAAGTGGACGCAGTTAAACACGTATTTTGTTTGTCTTTTAGCTAATGAGTCACTCCCATGCATCTGTGAAATGTAGGGGGCTGGTCACCCCTCCCTTGCCTTATGGTTCCAGCAACCTTGGTGAAAGTTGCAGTATAGCTATGGAATCTGGCTGGTCATCAGATCTTTGGCAGGATACATCCTATACAGCTTAGGCCACTGCCACATTGAACTAATCAAACACTTACTGTTATGGTAGGTTTACTTGCACAACTGTACTTTCTTTGATTACTGAATTTTAAAAATTGCTGCCATAATAATTTTCCATTAATAGTATGGTTTATTATTGATAAGAAGGGTGCCATAGAGGTGCAACGAGTAATGCTGCCTCCTTACAGCAAGAAGTTCTCTGTTTTGGTTCTCAGCAGGGTACTTTCCATGTGGAGTCTGCAAGTCCACCCTGTGTTTGTGTGGGTTTTCCCTGGGTGATCCAGTTTCCTCCCACACTCGAAAAGCATGCAGTAGGTAGATCAGGGACTCTATAAATAGTCTAAAGATGTGTGTGTTTAAGAGGTATGAAAGAAAGACCTGGCAACCTAGTTCTGTTTCCCACCTTTGTCTTATAAACTATGTGGATAACAGTGGCTGTCCACAATATCATACTATGCGTCAGTTGTGACTCGTATGTGTGTGTGTGTGTGCATGTGTGTGTGTGTGTGTGTGTGTGTGTGTGTGTGTGTGTGTGTGTGTGTGTGTGTGTGTGTGTGTGTGTGTGTATCAGAGAGAGAAAGACAGAGAGAGAGACAGCTAAGAAAGTCACAATTTAGTAAATAGAACTGCCCATTTGCAGGACAGTTTTTTTAAAACTAGTGCATAATAGCAAATAAATTAGTCTTTACCTTCTGATGCAAAAAGATCCGCGGTGGTGTTGCTGCGGTAGTGTTGTCGCCTCACAGTAAGACGCTGTCCAGTTCAATTCTCAGCTAGAGCGTCTTCTGCGTGGAGACATGCTTGAATGGGCGTACCTTCGTTGAAGGTTGTGCATCAGGGCTGGTAACTCGGCATGTAAAAATCAGCTACCAATCATTAGCGGACCGGAGTTCCGCTGTGGCGACCCCTAACCGGGAAAAAGCCAAAAGACACAACAACAACCTTCTGATGCAAAAAGATGATACTAGATGAGTGAGTATATAAATCTGCAGTGAGCCTAAATCCTCCTGTTCCCATCCCTTGCAAAAACTTTCAGAGATGGAATACTAAATCATAAGTAGTTGTTAGGCATGCAGCTTTGCATTGAAAGGTCTGGCCTAAATTCCAAACTGTCTCCAAGCACCATCTGGTTGAGTGACTTGCTCAAGATCACACGGTAGGCAAATTAAGGCAGATGAAATCAAATCCTGTCCCACAGGAAGCAGCTCTGCTCTACCAGAAAAATCTGGTTTTGGTTGGGAAGTGAACCCAAGACTTCTCACACCTACAGCAAGATGCATACTAAAGGACCAACAAGTCATGTTGTATTTGAATTGCACCTCTTATAATCTACATAAGCAGTGCATGTGAATGTATTTTATTTTATTCAAAAATCCATCTATCTATGATGTATTGATAGTGTTTCACTGTGTTTTTTTAAAATGTCGCTGTTTGTAGGAAATCATTGAGAGATAGCACAGCAGAGTTCAGTCACATGGGCAAAGAAGAAAAACTACAGAATGAGAAGTCAGAACTCCCACCAATGACTGGAAGACAAGCTGTAGAACTCTTTGTGCAGGACAGACACACTGGAAAAATCACATTTGTTTATCTCAACATATCTCTGAATAAACATTTCAGGTAAAAGCTTGTCAACATTATTTTCATCACCCCCTTTTGTGTGTATAATTTAAAAATGATATTTGTAACTATCACTGCTAACTAAAGTAACATTATCAAAATTATTTACCTAGTAATAATTATTACTTGTATTAACCAGTTATAGCCAATGAATAGCTTTTAAAAAGTTATTAATCTAATAATTATTTTGCATGCAGTGTTTGTGTGTGTGTGTGTGTGTGTGTGTGTGTGTGTGTGTGTGTGTGTGTGTGTGTGTGTGTGTGTGTGTGTGTGTGTGTGTGTGTTTGTGTGTGCGTGCGTGCGTGGGTGTGTGTGTGTGGTGTGGAAGAACAACTGGTTTAGAGCTGGCCATCCAGTGGTGTGAACATTGGCTCTATATGATTGTCACTGTTGAAGTGGCACCCTGACCCTATGTGCAAAACATGGGTTAAACAAGGATGGATGATCTCAGCCACGAGTAAAATTATAAGGCTAGAAACTAAGCAGATTGTAAAAAAATTGTATGTGGTTTAAACTCCTGAATCTTTGATAAATCATAACTTGTTTTACTAGAAACTGGAATGAACCATCATATTTTACTGATTTTTATTTTATTTCAGAAATGTCACAAAATGTTAGGCTAGTACAAGATATGTTATTATCATAAAGCCTAACATGGAGCATTTTTTAGATCTATTCTTTTTCTCATTTTTATGTTTTATTTGCCCACAGAGTTGTAGCTGTTTTATTTTTTTCTTTCTTTTTTCTTTGCTCAAATAAACTCAAGGATTGAGGATTGAGGTGGAAATGCAGTACTAATATTCCTTTCTGAGTGCTGATAATGCACTGAAGACAACCTACAGCTCTTTAGTTATGACTGGAAATGCAATACTAGCATTCTTTTCTGAATGACAGCAGTGTAGTACAGACTGATTGGGATCTGCCGATCATTCCCTCTAGAACTGTTGCCCCCTTCACCCCCACTACAGCTACACCTCTTTTTTGCTCACTGTTTTTCCATGAGGCTTAAATACCAAATACCAAATCATGTTCAATATTTTTATTCTAAGAATTAGTGGTGTAATTTGTAAACTATATGATTTACCATTCGGTTAGACATTTACTTTTAGATATCATTTTTGTATGGCTCTTTTAACCTGTTGTAAGAGAATTTGCTGATACAGTAACTCTGTTAGCCTCTTCTGAGCACCATAAAAAGAGTTCTTAATGGCTACAGCATGATAATGCAGCTGCATTGTCATAGGGAAGTCTGCCTGCTAAAAGACCTGCCTAGAGAACTGAAATGCACTCTGTCATCTTGACTGACATCCACCTTCAGATTATACTTAATCATATATTATGATTCATTCTGCTATTATAGTTTTATAGGTTCATAGGTTGGTACTAGGCTAGCTGCCTTTGCAGGCCATTTTAAGCCTAGACAGTTTCCCTTTTTGTGCTTGAAATAACCTATCCCATTTGGTTATAGATTAGCCTTACCCATCCCAAGGTCAATAATAATATATTACCCCTAATGAGAATAACTGGGCTCATACCATAGATAACTTGAGGGGGCACCCCATCTATGGGATAAAGCATTTAGGAGCTGCCTGTGTCCATTAAGTATTACAGGGAGCAGTCGTGGGGTAAACTTTCTGTTTCCCATCCATAGATCTGAGTTGCAATCAACTATGGACAGGGAAGAATTTTGTTTTATGTGGATGGGGAGTGTGTTCTACAGCATCAGTATCCTCTGTGAGATATACCTGTCCCCCCAAATCATTCTGCTGATGTTTTTGAAGAAGTTTAGATCCCTCAGCTGAGTATTTCTGATGCCACTTGGCTTGCTGATGTGCAGCAAATCCATCAGTAATGGGTCAGATGATGCCTTCTATGCCAGACATAAGTCACTTTTTAGCAGTCTGTAGGATACTGAGTATGGTGACAAGGCTTGAGTCAGTCCATGTAGCACATGTTGTTTAGACCTTGTATCTTTTTAGTATGGTATATCTGTGGGTCTTCCAGTTGTTGCATGTTTCTGGACAGATATTTGCCAAAGGGGGTATTATTTATATTCAGTGATTGACCTGATGAGGGTTCAGTAAAGGGAGACAATGACATCTCTAGATCTAGACACAACCCCTTTGTTTTTAAGCTGTGCAATGTAAAAGGACTTTCTTACAACAGTGGACATATGTTGTACAAAAGTTAGGTCCCTGTCCACATAAGTTCCCAAATCCCAAACAACTGTGCTAACTCTTAGGGACGTATTGTCAATATCATTATTTCCTGGGGTAAATGATTTAAGAAAGGATACAGTAATGCATTTTTTTGGTACCAGTTATTTATTTAGGACCTATGTTCCCACAGGATGGCAACGTTATTTGTGTATTCAATGACTGTTCCTAGCTTGCAGTCATCTGCAAACTTAGTCAGCCAGAGCCATTTGATATTGGCTTTTACTTCAGAAATGTAGATGCCAAATAGGAGAAATCCCAACACAGAACCCTGGGTTATACTGAGTACTCTCATTTTTTTGACTACAAAAATTAAAGTATGAGCTCTAAATTCTGTCTTTAGGCACTCTAAAATTTTATAGTTTTGAGGGTAACAAACCAGTCTCTGAAACAAAAGAAACAGGTTTCTCAAAAGTTTTAAAAGGGTTATTTACAATGGACAGTAGAAAAATATTGCCTCCTTGTAGCACACAAGGTAAATGACAAAATAAATTCTGTATGTTTGTTGCTGAGACTTGCATGCTTGCTGTGTCTTGGACTTAAAAGTATAGCATTCTCTAGACTCGGCAGCCCCAGCAGCCACCACTGTGCCACATGATTCCCTCAAGCAGAATCATTAGAACAAGCCCCATTGGGAAGGCTGTAAGATGAGACAGCCAATCTGTGTTAAGGCAACTATGGCCCAGATGATGGTGAATCCTAAAAGAGTATGGCTGGAGGGTTAAGGCCCAAAGAGACAATTTAGAATCACTTCCTTTCTATCTATAGAGCCACTGAACAGAATCATTGATCCATAACAAGCATACATTCTCTTTGTTGAAAGAAGTATAGAAGGGTGGTGAGTGCCTACTTGATTTCCAGACTCCCTCACTATTGCCAAAGTGCTTTTGGCTGACTTAGAGGATTAGATGTTCCTTGTCCTGTATCACCTGGGACAACACAGCATGAATGCCCATTTTGGAGGCATTGGTATGAACCAGGAATTCTCTGGTGAAGTCAGAGGCAATCAGTATAGATTAGGAACATGGCATATTTTTCATGTACCTAATGGCTTGTTCTGCTTCATTTATCCATCAAACTTTCAGTAGAGCATTACCTTTATTTAGGTCAGTCAAGTGCTAGTGATGGTAGCAAGTCTAGGAAGTGTCTGCAATAATAGCTCACCAAGCCTGAAAATGCATTAACGTGTCTTTTTTGTAGTTGGAACATGACAGTTCTGGGCTGCCTCAACTTCTGGTTTGTGGTCTTAGAATCTTGTCCTTCATCCTATAGAGTGTTGCAAGTGGCCCATGGAGACCAAAAGGTGGTCATCTGTAAAGGAAAAGTCCATCAACTGTCAAGAACACCATCTTTTCCTCATCTTCTAGTGCTAATGGAATTTATCAATAGCCTTTGGTAAGGTTTAAAGTGGACAGAAACCTAGTCTTGTCTTGTTTTTTTCAAATTGGTTTAACCTCTTGGTGCAAAGGATATGAATCATATGTAAAGATGTTATTTAACTTTCTAAGGTTACTACAAAACCTTATAGTTAAATCAGGCACAGTGGACAGTACAACAGGACTTTTCCACTCAATCTGGGGTTTTAACCATTTCCTATACATTTTCTCTGACTGCTTAGTGTTGGGATTCTGTCCAACATGTATCAATTACTTTTTTTTTTCATAAGGCATGATTTCCATAATTTGCAGGATTAAACTGATTCTACTGGGTAACTCTGATAATATGCCCTTATTCCTGAGTATACATTCTAGTACTTTCTGTTTTTCAGGTATGGATATTGTCTCCCCTCTTTTAACTTCAGGATATGCTATGGGGTCTTTAACTTCTCCTGCAAATATTCTTTTATTAGAAACTTCAGTTTCTGTCCAATGTTTCAGAATATTTATGTTGTATATCTATTCCGGTTTTCTTTTCCTTGCTGTCTCACCTAATAAATCATTTCACTTAAATGTATGCAACTTCAAAAAGTCTCTGACACTTTTCAAGAAACTCAATTTCAGCAGTGGGCATTAACCCATGTACTTTAGTTTCTTGTTTGAATTCTCTGAAACAATCATTCTTATTATATGCTCTCTGTTGTATCTTCAGGGCTGTCTTCATGTGTTGTCTTACTATAGACATTATAGATCTTAACCTGTCCTGCAGGTCTGAAAGATGCTTTGTCACACTTTTAAAGGGGGTGTTTTCCTCCTTCCATGCATCTTCCTCTATGTTTCTTAACTATAGAGAGCTGCCAAGCTGAGAACTTATGGTTGATGCAAATCAAGAGATGACCCGATGTTCTTTCCTTGATAAAGCCAATAGTACAAATGAGAACAACCACAATCCTTTCACAGAGCTAAACCACAAAAGAAAGGGTGATGGAGTCAGTGTTAACAAACTAAAGGATTTTCTTTCAAATTGAAACTTCCTATTTGTGAATGATTCCAAAATGCTGTAATTTAAAATGAAGTGTTGAAAGTTAACACTAATTCCATCATGCGCTCTTTTGTGACTTGGCACTGATAAAGGATTTTCATTGTTCTTGTTTAGAATCTGCTTTATTTAGCAAGCCTCAGGGATGTCTTCCAAACAGCAATACAAATGTTGTGAATCCAGTTGAGGTTTGGAGTAACTTCTGTGACTGCAAAGAGGAGATATGAAAGTAGTGGTCCCAATTTCTCTCATCCAGTTGTGTCACTTTCCATAAAATAGAATGTTAAGTTGTCCCATCTCGTCTTCGTTCTTGCTGTTTCGGTTCAGAGCCGATCCTCGGCTCCGACTCGGCCTACTTCTATAGCTTGAGAACTATTTACTGGCTCGAGGCTAACCCTTATCCCAGAATGCCCAGCGTCAGCTACCCAGATCTCGTTTGCCGCTTCAGCTGTGAGGTTGCTTCGTTACTGGCTCAGGCTTAGTATAGTTTTTTCTATTATTATAATTGTTGTTTATTCTTAAACATTTGTCAAATTTTTGTCTAGATATAGTACTTTATCCCTCTCGCCTTTCTTGTGTGTTGTAGCTTGTTGGCCGTCTCTCCATAACTCGCAGGCCTTCTGTTTCCCCTGAACTCGTTTATATTAGAGAGTACCCCCCCAGGACAGCCATTTAAATTAGAGGCTCTCCCTTCTGTTCCTTAACTAAAAAAAAAAAAAAAAAAGACTGTTGTTTGTTTCTTAGTTTAGTAGTGTAACATGTCTAAAGAGGCCAAAGTTTCTGGCTTCAAAAAGTGTGACTCATGCTGTCAGAAAATGTCTCTGACAGATGGGCACACTGGCTGTGTTTATTGTTTAGGGGCTGTGCACCTGCAGGACTTCTGCTCTATCTGTCATGCATTTAGTCCAAGGGTCCTGCAGGAGTGCAAAAACAAATTAATCCTTTGAGGATTATTGAAACCACAGGATTCCCTGGCTAAAGTTTCTCAGCCAGTGAAATCCTCTAAGTCTGTCAAGCCGGCTTCATCCTCGGAACCGACTCCTGGGCTTGAGCAACCAAGTTTGTCGGTGCCGACTAGCATCGATAAGTCAACTCCTCCCTCAGCTCCAACTGCTACCTTGGAGCCATCTTGGAGCCACAAGCGAGCAGTTTCCTTCATTGGAGCCAATCCGCTTGGCGCCACAGTCACCCTTATTAGGAAGTGAACGCAGTCATCACTCTTCATCTCACTCCTCTTGATCCTCTAGGTTATCAGATTAGGACGTGGAGAGAGTAGTCAGCAGGTTGCTTAAATCACATGCCCTTGCAAAATTACTTTCCAGCCCACCTCAGCAGGTTGCAGCTCCATCCGCCTCCATCTCCATTCCTCCTCCGACTACACCTAGTTCGGAGCCGGAGACCATGGATGTGCTGATAGTAGAACCGACCATGCTGATCACCTCCTCTTCGGTTCCAATGTCAGCTCCGATCACCTCAATTGTTCCGTCCATCGAGGGATCTGGGCGCCGAAGCTCTCTCGGCGGCTCCGAGGGGGGAAGTGGCATCGGACTGTTATCTGACCCCACTCTCCCTCTCAGAGCTTCGGTGCAGGTGAGCTCGGCTCCCACATTGGCCTCGGAGCCGTCTCCCTCGATGCAGAGAAGGACTCACATCTCTTCAGAGCTGGAGCTTTCTTTGCCTTGGGGTCTTAATGCCTTCGAGGTCATGTGGAGTGTGCTGTCCCCTGAAACAGCCCTACTATCAGCCTCATCGGCTCCTTCTCTTGTGGTGCCTGTGCCAACCTCTGCTCCTCCTCCGGCCCAGAAGCGTAGGGAACCTATGCCCCAGGACACCCCATTGGGTGACCCCTCTTCTTCCGAGGCCTCCCTTGATCACTCAGAGGAGCCTCCCCGGAAGAAGTGCAAGAGGAAGCACCTAGACTCCCCTGAGTCTGTCACCTCAGATACAGACCTGGATGAATCGGAAGGATCCCCCAGGTCCCCCTCAGAAGATGTTTCCTTTTCGGACATACTTGAAATGCTTAGGCAGAGGGGTGGCTGGTCTTTCCTAGCCCCTACCGAAGATGAGTCTGTATACCTGGAGGCATTTGGTTCCCAACCCTCCACCTCCTGGGTGCCTCCACCTTTCGATCCACTCATGTCTGTAGTGGCTCGAAAGGCTTGGTCAGCTCTGGATTCTGTGGAACCTACTCCGAGGAGACCAAATAAATTCATAACAGCCCCCCAGGACAAACAGTTTCTCACTAAAGGTGTGCCAGTTGATGCCATGGTGGTAGCCTCAGCCACTAAGAAAGAGTTAGCAGAAACTTCTTCTTCTGTCCATCCACCAAGCAAAGAGTCTAGGACGATGGACAGATATGGGAAGTGAATGATTTCCTCAGCGACCTTTTCAATGAGGTCCCTGAATTATCTCTCTCATTTTACATGACTTCAAAGGGATCTCCTAAAAGAGCTTGGCAATACCCTAAAAGATCCTACAGCTGAGGGAGCATCAGCCAAAATAGCTTCCCAGCTTACGACTCTTAATTCAATAGTCAACTCCTCCATGAGGCTGATTTCCTATGCAGTCAATGAAGTGAGCAGAGCCACAGGTACAGGAGTGGCTCTCAGGAGACATGCTTGGCTGTGGCTGTGTCAATTTGCGGAACTCTTTCTAGCGTCCTTCACAAATACTCCCTTTGATGGTTCCTCGCTTTTTGGGCCTCAGGTGAAAGACACTCTTACCAGGTGTGAGCAGAATGGCAAGACTCTCTCTGCCGTGAGAGTCCATTTTTCCACTCCTAACAGACCTTATCCCAAAGGTCAGAAGGGTGGAAAGATGTGGTTTCAAAAGTCCTAGGGACCCTTGCCTGACACACGTTGTGATATTTCCCCCAGGGGCAGAGGGGGAAACAACAACAATGGCAGACACCACTCTTGTGGCAGAAGGGGATTGCAAAATCAACCCTTCCAGCATCCCTGACGGGTTGCCCGACTGCTCAACTCTGGAGGCAGTCAGGGGAAGACTTTCCCTGTACCCAAAAGCCTGCCAAAATATAACAGACAAATGGGTGCTATCTATCATATCCAGAGGTAACAAAATCCCCTTCCATCAACCCCCTCTAAAGTCAAAAAAGTCCATCCCAGATGACCCACCTAATCTAAGGGATCAAGCAGTTATTCAAGTTTCAAAACTGCTAGAAAAAAGAGCCATTCAGGAAGTCACCGCAGACCAACTAGGATCCGGAACTTACTCAAGATTCTTTTTAGTACCAAGAAAGACAGAGGACTAGAGACCAGAACTGGATCTCAGCAGATTGAACAAATCTGTACAAAAAGAAAAGTTCCGGATGGTAACACCGCAGTCCATTCTCCCCTTTCTGGGTCAGGACAACTGGATGTGCTCCATTGATCTTCAGGATGTGTACTACCATATCAAAATGGACAGACGCTCCAGGAGATTTCTTCATTTCCAGGTAGGGGCCAGTCATTACCAGTTCAGAGCTCTGCCCTTTGGTCTCACCACAGCCCCCAGGGTATTCATCAAATGTATGGCAGTAGTCACGGCTCACCTGAGACATCAAGGATTCCAGGTGTTTCCCTATCTAGATGACTGGCTCCTAACTGCTAACACCAGTTATCAACTCTTAGAGGCACGGGATTATACAATATCAACCTGCACCCAACTAGGCATTACAGTAAATTTTGAAAAATCTGCCTTGTTGTCCTGTCAATCTGTTACATATATAGGAGCAGAATTAAACACAAAAGAGATGTTTGCAAGGTTAACTCAGGAAAGAGTTTTCTCTATTCGCCAACAAGTGTCATTTCTAATGTAGAGCAGAAAGATCCAAGTCAGACATGTCTTGCAAGTTCAAGGCTCCATGGCAGCTGCCATTCTTCTTGTACCATTAGCGAGTTACCCCATGAGAGTCCTTCAGTGGCTTCTCTTCACGCAGTGGTCCTTCCAGGAACTACCTATGTCTCACATGATCCTGATTACAGAAACATGCAATAGACACCTCTCTTGGTGGATGGTCTCCCCACTGGTGACTCAGGGCAGACCTTTCATTCAACCCCCTCTGGTAGCCACAGTGACCACGGATGCCTCCCTGATAGGGTGGGGAGGCATTATCTAGGCAGGACAGTCCAAGGCATGTGGCAACCTCATGAGTACCATCTGCATATCAATGTCCTAGAGATGAGAGCGGTGCTTCTAGCGTTGCAAGCTCTTCGAGACTCTCTTCCTTCCAGGACTATTGCGATCTAAACAGACAACATGTCAGTTGTGTGGTACATCAACAAGCAGGGCGGGACCAGGTCCTACCCCTTGTGTCGAGAAGCCCTCAGGCTATGGCAGTGGGCAATTTCCTCCCAACGTTTTCTGACAGCAATGCAAATCCCTGGGAAATCCAACGTAATAGCGGACAGGCTCAGCAGGGCTATCCTCATGCCTCATAAGTGGTCTCTGAATCAGGAAGTTGCGGACCTTATCTTCTGCAAATTGGGCCAGCCTTGCTGCGATCTGTTTGCCACCCCCCTCAACAACAAATGCAGCAACTACTTCTCCCTGTTTCCTCCTCCAGGTCAAACTCCCAGGGATGCTCTAGACCACGATTGGCCTCAGAGACTCCTTTATGCATTTCCCCCTTTCCCCTAATTCCAAGACTCATACAGTAAGCAAAATCGTGGGGTTGCTAAATGATCCTCATTGCCCCCTATTGGCCTCAGCAGGTTTCCGTTTCTGCACCTTCACCTTCTAGACCAGCCTTGGGTTCTGGACCCAGTGCCAGATCTGTTGATTCATCAGTCAGGCGGGTTACACCAATCCCTTCAGACTCTCAAGCTCACAGCTTGGTTTCTCCACTTCCTACCTTAGCCAGGCTTCCAAGTATCTCCCTAGCAGTTTGCAATATTATTGTTTCCTCTCTTAAGTCAACTATGAGAAAGACTTATGCTAGCAAATGGAAAAGATTTTCTTACTGGGCAGAATCTAGAAACTTAGACCCCTTTTCAGCCCCAGTCCATCAAATTCTAGAATTTCTAGCAGAGCTTTTTCAGTCAGGTTTGGCTGCTGCTACCATCAGGGTACAACTGGCTGCCATATCTAATTTTCATATTGGAATTCTTAATTCTAGCATAATGTTTCATAAGCTCTGCAAAGCCTTCATGAGAGGAACATCTCTTCTTAGACCCCCAGTGAGGGATCCACCTCCTCCGTGGGATCACAATTTAGTTTTGACTTCTTTGATTCTGCCTCCCTTTGAATCAGCAGCTTCTTTCTTGGAAAACACTTTTTCTGGTTGCTATTACCTCAGCTAGACGTTTCAGAACTCCAAGCACTCTGTGTTCATCCTCCATATATGGTGTTTCACAAAGATAGAGTTTCCCTGAGAACCAACCCATCCTTCATACCAAAAGTCTGTTCAGAAAACAATTTAAATCAATCCATTGATCTTCCCGTCTTCTTTCCCAGTCATAGCAACAAGGCAGAATGCAGTCTTCACCAACTGGATGTGCACAGTCAATTACGTTTTTATCTCCATAGGACCAAAGAGCTAAGAAAGTCAGACCAATTATTTCTCTCCTATGCTCACAATAAGCAAGGCCTTCCAGTTTCTAAGGTGTCCTTATCCAAATGGTTATCTGACACCATTGCCTTTATTTATCAATTAAGACATAAACATCTACCAGCAGAACTGAAAGGTCATTCTACTAGAGCATTAGCCACTTCTGTAGCCTTTCAGTCTAAATTGCCCATAGACTCAGTTTGTGCAGCTGCCACTTGGGCAAACCCTCATACCTTTATCTCTCATTACAAAGTGGATGTGGTCTCCTGGAGCAGAGCTTCCTTTGGTTCCACTGTTCTGAAGAGTCTGTTCCAATGAGCCTCCCGGGGTCTTTAGGTGCTAGGGACGCTGTCCCAAACAGCAAGAACAAAGGCGAGATGGGACAACTTAACATAAAGAAGTTATGTACCTACCATAACATTCCATGTTAGTTGTCCTTCATCTCGCCTTCCTTCTTGCATCCTCCCCTCCTTCCCCCTTCCTGGAGGATTGAGAGGAGTTCACTATGGTTTCACTGGCTGATTTCCTTTTTCTTGGTTCACATGCCAGGTAATTTTATGACAGTTTACTCTGATGTGTTATTTTGGTAAATCAGTTTTAGGTTACTGGTTACTTTATATGTCTAGTGTGCGCTATCACAAATGAGATCTGGGTAGCTGACGCTGGGCATTCTGGGATAAGTGTTGACCTCAAGCCAGTAAATAGTTCTCGAGCTATAGAAGTAGGCCATGTCAGAGCCGAGGATCGGCTCTGAACCCAAACAGCAAGAAGGAAGGCGAGATGAAGGACAACTAACATGGAACGTTATGGTAGTACATAACTTCTTTTATTAAAGTTTAATTAAAGTGCTCAACTAGCTCATATATTTGAGGGAAGTATTCAGATGCCCTTAGCTGTTTTACTTAAAAAAAAGAATACAAAGTTCATGTATTACTCTAGACATGATTGATGTCCTTGTTCAGTATGAATTTCACAAGGAATTCCTACCGTAGGAAAAAAAAGAAGTAATACTGGTTCTTTTGCTATGGCCTTTGCATTGACTTTTCATATTGGTACTTCCTTGGGAAGTTTAGTCGCAGAGTCAATAATTACTAAGATGTACTGACAACCCTTACTCAGTTTTACAAGTGGTCCCACAGTGACAATTGCTAAGAATTCCAAATGGAACATTTACAGTGGATATGGGTATCAATGGTTTCTTAAATCCTGGCCTGGGTGCTGTCCTTTGGCACTCTATATCATTCATAATACCATGCAAGTAAAACCTAGATACAATTATAGCTTTTGTTTTATTTATTCCTAAATGACCACCCAAACTGTGGCTACATGCCAACATCATTAGAAGTGTTCTGAAGGGTCTACTTGAGCAGACCAAAATTACACTCTACTGAAATTCAAAACATCGAGACGAAAGTGCTGAAAACTCACTGTACTGAAAGTTCAAACCATCGATATGTGTTTTACCAACAATCTTGGACATGTTAACATCTGTTGATGATTTTTCAGTGTTTTGAATTTCAATGATTTGAACTTTCAGTACAGTGAGTTTTTGGCACTTTCGTCTCGATGTTTTGAATTTCAGCTGAGTGTAATTTCAGTCTACTCAAGTAGACCCATTCTAAAAGGTCTTGGAACTAATATCTTAGTCGGTATCTGTTTTCTGTATTTGGTTACCCTGTAGAGCAGGTTTAGTCTTAATTTAAAGTAGGGGTATATACTGTAGCTAGGCTGTTCTGCTACTTTGGTTTCCCCATTTACTCTGTCTGTCCTCTTTCTGTAGCTCTGGTTAAGATATTTTCTCCCCATTGAGCCTTCTTAAAAATTTAAATGGTTGCCCAAAGGTCAGCCAAGTCAGCATTACTTTCATCAGTATTCTAGCATGAAGTGGAGGCCATGGCCTCTTTCTTTACAACTACAGATACAGGTGATTCCCCTTCATCTAGTTTATACTCTAAAAAGGCAATTTAGAAATAATTTATTTCTACCATAGATATAGTAGTTTTTCTCTCCTCTCTCCTTCAATGTTATCCTTATTTTCTGTATCATTGGAATCCTACTTCTCTTTCTGACTGCCTTGTGCTTTGGTGTAGCTTCACTTTTGCTTCAGTATGAAATTCATCTCTCTTTCTTCCTCAGACTCTGCATCCACTACCGTTGCTTTCCACACTGACTTCTCATTTTACTGTGGTCTTTTGGCAAAACCCATCTTACAGTAGACATCTTTTGACAAGACTCAGTACTGCATTTATGTAACTCTTCCATGCAGATCTAAATCTTAGCTCTGAAAAATTAATTATTAAGGTGCTGCTTACTGTGCTTGTCTTCTTAAGACACTAAGTCTTATTGGCTGGGTTCTGCTGAAATCAAAGTCTAGTTATAGTTGCATTCATAGTCTGTTGCACACAGAAACTTGCAGAATGTACAATGATGAAAGAATATACTTTGCAGCACAACACTCTGTTACTGTGGGAGCAGTAACTAATAAATAACTTATTTTTGTAACAAACCACATGGACTATTGTTGCAGCTTTAGTTACACTGTACCACTTTACTTCTCGATCAGCATAGAAGATAATTCTCCTGTACATTACCTCGGAACAAGTGTGTTCCTACCACAATACCTCTAACAATTTCATCTGCTACAGTCTTTTTATAGTGTTTTTAGATCCTGTTTTTCTTCTTGTTATTCTATTTTGGACTTTGTATGAAAACATCTGTTTGCTGATGTTTGCAGGAAAAGCATGTAATAGAATTGTTTTCCATCCTGTAGAGAAACAATGCTGATATTGTCTTTAAGGAAACATCTTGTGGGAAGATGCTGACTTGATAAAAGCATGTCCATTCAAACTTCCTTGCTTGACGGTATAAGAAAACATGTCTTTAAGGAAACATATGACAGAAACACATATAGATTGTTTTTCTGTTAAAAGCATGTCCATTCTTTAAGGAAGCAGGTAATTTCCCTTGCTGACAGTGTGAAATGAATACAGAATTGTTTTTTTTTTTACATTTTTGCTGAGTCTGTAAGGAAACATGTCCATTAAGCAGATTCCTTATTTTTCAAGGCACAATCATTTAGTATGGATGCTAATTACACATTGCTAAACTCTATTCAAGCAGACTTTTTATTCTATGCTTCATCTTTCAGCATATTTACAAGAGAATTAATTTCAATGTTTTATTCACTGTTGAACACACTCTAACAAGCAAGCTCCTTTTGTGTCTTGTAGTTCTATACTTTTATCTTTATTAGTACTATGTATTGTTAGTAGTTTAACTAGTTGAACCTCCCCATAACTTTTATAGCTCTTTAAAAGGGGACACATTTTGGCCAGTTATTATATCATATACCAGATTAGATGGAAGAGCTCTGGGGTACAGCACTATACCTAATAGAGTCTGTCTTTCTACTTATGCTATAGGGTATTCCATCTTATCACCATGAATGCATATCCCTTCCATTTTCTGTTTTCTACTTGTTTTCTTCTTATTCATTTACTGTGTTTAACAAATGTAATCATAATGCTTGAATACAGCATTCCCTATATTTCTTTCCCCTTAACTACAATATTGTATTTGGCAAGCTTGGTAATAGCATGGAGACAGAAATTAGATTCTACATTTCTACTAGTTAAAATCTCAGCATTGTCACATTTCATTGGTTCACATTTTGTAAATGTACTTACTACTGCGGTAGTGGTGCTGTGGTAGCGTTGTCACCTCACAGTTAGACGTTGCCCGTTCGATTCTCAGAGCGTCTTCTGTTTAGCGACATGCGTGAATGGGTGTTCCTTCATTGAAGGTTGTGCATTAGGCCCGGCAAGCCAGTACGTAAAAATCTACTGCCAATCATTAGCGGACCAGAGTTCTGCTGTGGCGACCCCTAACCAGGAAAAGCCAAAAGACACAAACAAACTTTTAAGTGTAATATGCTGGCTATTATTAACACTTTTCCAGGAATTATATTGATGTTATCAACTGTGCAGTATTTAGCAATATCTCCTCATCTAGATTATTTAGAACACATCAGAGTAGATAGTGAAATTTTTTTCTTGTTTGCAGTCACGGCAGCATTGTTAGATGACGGCTAGTTATTAGCCTGTGGTGTATGCAAGTCATACCTCTTGACCTCTTAAAGCAAGAAATCTGGACAAAGCCATAAAAAAGTGGGATGAAGACTCAAAAACAGGGACATTTTTTAAATATTTTTCTTACAAACTTAGAAAGTTGATAGAATGACAGGGTTTGCATTAGCATGAATATTCTGAAGGGTATGAAGTCTGAAACTGAAATGTCTGTCATTATTTTCTAACTTCAGTCTTTAACGATTCGTAACTAATTTGCCAGAAAACCACAATTTAATGAAAAACAAACCAAAAATCTGAGGCAAAAATCTGGACATTCTATGAAAATCTGTACAGTTGATAGGTATGAATGCAAGACTAACTGTAAGTTTGCAAATTCAGTTAACAGTAACTATTGTACAAAAAACAACTAGCTATTCTGAAGACTTAGGGTCACTCTGGGATACCCAGTCTTTCAAATTACCAGGGATTATCTTTTTAAACTTGCCTACTGCCAATATTTCTAAAATGTTACTTACACTGTTTGCATGAGGTTCTAGACACACTTTTTCAAATATGCTTTAAGTCAGCTATTTGTGGCCGTACTGGTCTGTCCATGCCAATGTACACCTGTGAAAATTAATAGATTGTGCTTCAGGTGAAGCTTTATCCCTTACCAGTATTTTTTCTTTCAGTTTTGTTTGCCTTGGGCATCTACTTCTTCTAAGTCTGTAAAGGGATTATGATTCAAGTAGAGCTGTAACCCTTGCCAGTATTTCTTGTTTAGGTTTTTGATAGTTCATAGGTTGATAGGTTCATAGGTAGGTACTAAGCTATTGGCCCTAGGACCTATATAAGCCTAACCAAAAGGTACTCTGGCTTTCACCACCCAAGAAAATTATTTTCCTGTGCCACTGTCGAGTAGAGCCACAGAAGTGATCCCCGGGGTGAATTTCCTATCTCCCATCCAGTAATCAAGATTTTTCTTGAAGAGTGCTAATATGGAGCTTTGTTTGATATAGATAGGTAGTTTGTTCCAGAGTATGGGAAGTCTCTGGGGCAGGAATCTATCCCTCCAGCATGTTCTGTTTATTGTGGTGACAAGGTTTAGGTCCCTAGAGCGTGTAGCTCGGAGGGATTGGGATTTCTTTAAGTGGAGCATGTCCAAAAGCTCTGGGTTTGACATAGCTTTGTGTGTTAGGCAGAGATCGCCTCTGAGTAGGCAATATGCAACAGAGTAAAGCTGCAGTTTTTTAAGACGGTCTGCGTAAGGCATCTGTTTGAGGCTGGTAATCCACTTTGTGAGGTATTTCTGCAGTCTTTCCCAGTTGTTGTAGATGTCTTGTGAGGTATATACCAAAAGGGGCGTTGTACTCTATAATGGGTCTAATGAGTGATGAATAGAGGTGAACAATGACTTCTTTTTTCCTGGATGAGAAACCTTTTGTGATGAGGTGTGTCACGTGGAAGGATTTCCTGACTACTGTGGTGATGTGATTATCAAAGGAGAGACTACAGTCCACCTGTGTCCCAAGGTCTCTTATCGCACTTTCTGTGTTAAGTAGATTACCGCCTATGTGGTAGTTCATGGGTACAGAGTTTTTACCAAAAGGGATGACAATGCACTTTTTGACATTGATCTTGAGGCCATGGCTTTGACACCAGGCATCTGTCTCAGCGAGGCCCTTGTGTAGTCCTGGGCATCCTCTTCTTATAAGTCCATATTGGCTTCAAGAAAGTCCCCACTCAAATGTGATAACAGAATCCTGGTCCACTCAGCTTGTGGCCACTCCTCTTGAGATGCATAACTATTGAAGACCACCAAGTAGGTCTACACATTGTCTTCTTTGCTGGTTTCTTCATAGGATCACTGGCTTTGAGGTTGCTGATTCACATCTGCAGCCACCTATTTCTGTTGAGTAAGTTACTGTCGATCGCTAGTGGCACTACTTTCTTGAAGGGCCTTGTTAGAGTTTACCAGTGCCTTCAATAGTCTTTCATTTTGTGTATACATACCAGTTACAGTCCGTACAGATAGAACTTTGTCTTCAGAGAAAAGTATGCAATGTGAGCAGCAGTCACACTTCCTTCTGTTAACTTCTTCTAAACCTTCCACGACAAATCCCTATATCAGCACATGACTTTCACAGCTCTTCCAAATAACCCTTTTTTCTGTCATGAGGAGCTCTTGACATAAATAAATTCAAGTTTAGGAACAAGGATTTAACATCTACAGAAAAAAAAAATATCTACCACTGGGCAGCTGTTAGGCAACACAGCACAGCTTCCTTCAACTTTAACAGATACTATTTACTTCAGAGCTTGTTAAGAAGTTATTAGTTAGTAATTGTAGTCCTTAAGCAGAACTTTCATTTCTGGTTGGAGAAAAGACGCAGGCAGAAAATTATAGTTTATGTATTTTTTTTTCTTTTTTATCAGACTGCTACAAATCACCAACATATTATTTGCTAGCACTGAATGCAGTAAACCAGGCTCTGAAACAGGTTTCACAGAAGGTATAATGGGTTTATTTGTACTGGAAAAAAAAAACTCTTCCTTGTAACAAACGTGGTGAACAACAGCAGAATAAAGTCCACTTCTTTGCAACATCTTTAGCAACTGCAATTCATTCTTGTAGGAGATCTTCAAATAGCATTTTAAAGCAAATTCTTAGAGGAGTACAAAAGGACAGAGGCTAGTTCCTCACAAATACTTTAGAACCAGTGGTGCATAATCCCTGATAGGGCCCTGGTTATTGGGTGGGCACCAACTAGAAAATCTCTTCCACTTAGCAATATAGGATTTTCTAGCTGCAAGTTTTCTTGCCTCCTTTAGTACCTGCTGCACATCCTCTTAAAGAAGGCTCA
This sequence comes from Protopterus annectens, assembly GCF_019279795.1. NCBI lineage: Eukaryota > Metazoa > Chordata > Ceratodontiformes > Protopteridae > Protopterus > Protopterus annectens. Next base: position 255,956,601 of record NC_056736.1, on the reverse strand, counting down.
TAAAAGGAATTAGAATTTAATTATCCTGTCAGTTATTTGAAAATGTTTGAGACTGAGGTGTATCAAACTCCCCCTGTCTTGTGAGAGTAGGTTTAATTTGTGAGAAAGTCTGTAGTAATTTCCTTAGCTAATTTCATAAGACAGGAGAAAAAATATTGCCTAACCAAAAGAGGGTCAACACAATTATTTTTGGAGAGTCATTCTGATTCTTCAGAATTACCCTGAACATCAGTGGAAATGCATGAAGGAGCATTCCTGTCCATGGGAATGTGAAAGAATCTAATTTCCAGGCTCGTTTATAAGGAGTATTGGAGCAGAATTTGTTAAGTTGTCTATTTTGAAAGTAGGCAGAAAAATCTACTTGAGTTGTTTGCTTCTCCACTGGATCAATTCCTGGAACCACCCCCCATTCAGTTTTCATTCATGAGGGTCTGTCCTAGTCATGCTCAGCTTGTGCCACTTTGTTTTGTTCTGATGGAATGTAGGATGCTTGCAGGTTTAATGAGTGCTGAAGAACTACCTCCCAAGCTAACATTGCCAGCCGACACAGAGGGTACGACCTTTGTACCACCTTGCTTGTTGATGTAGCACATTGCTGTGATGTTGTCTGTAATCACCTGGGGACTATAGATGATGAAGAGATTTTAAGGCATGAATCTCAACCAACTTCTCTTTGACATTTATGTGCTTTGATCTGTCTGAGGAATCCCACAGGCTTTGCACCTTTACACTAATTGAAAGTCCCCCCAAGCAAAATCTAAGGCATCTGTGTTTACATATTGACTTGAGTTAAAGGAAAAAAAAGGGAGACCTGCATTTGCTTGTATTTCTAGTCTCCACCAGTGCAGTTCTTTTTTTACAAAACCCAAGAATGGGATTTCAAATTCCAGAGGATACAAAAGTTGGGCCCATGCATTTATAGAAATCATTGAATCTTTCTCATGTGTAACCTGGTTAGAGGAATCATGAGAATTATACATGCTATGAGCACCAATATCCTGAAATCCACTCTAGCTGAAGTCTAAGATTAAGATGAGAAGCTCAGGAAAGTTTCAAGGTAACAAGCCACCTTCTCATGCACCAAAAAAGCCTTTTGCTGTAGGGTGTCCATAAGGCTTCCTGTAAAGACAGTACTGTGTGACAGGGTCAAGAAGGATTTCTGAATGTTTACCTGGAATCCCAGCTTAGTCAGCAGAGATGAAACCCATATTCATGACTCTTGACATCTGGGAAAAATTCCGAAAAGATAAGTGAGTTGTTTAAATAAGGAAATACATGACTGCCATTCAGTTTGCAATGAGTTATGACTGAAGCTAAACACTTTTTAATAACCTTAGAGCAGTAGATAACCCAAAGGTCAATGCAGAGAACTTATAATGTGACCTAGACACAGAAAAGTAAGACATTTCCTGAAATCTTTGGTTACGGAAATGTGATGATATGCATCATTTAGGTCCAATGTTATCATAAAACTTCCCTGGGGAGTGGGAGGTAACATGCTGTGAAGGGTCAACATCTGAATTTTGGAACTTTCACATACAAATTTTGGATAGAATGATTTGGAACTGGTCGAGAAGAAGACTCTTCCTTTAGTACCCGAAACATTCTGGAATAGAAGCATTTGCCCATTTGAATTAATGGCACAAGCTCTAGGGTGAGTAAGTACTGTAGAACCTGAGGGAAAAAATCTGTTTAGTTCAAAGGTTGAGGAGGAACGTCTCTGAAAGGAGGTGTATATATCTAAGGCCAACTCTATTCCTCCTGAACTATATTTAACATCTTGATCCTGTCACAATCCGTTGCCAAAGGGGAATGTACAGAGCTAGTTGTTAGGACAGGTTTTGAGATATAGGTGTAGTAGGGGAAGAATGGGGAAAGAATGCTGGCATAGTCATTCTGAAGTTGTGTACTATCTCTTTTTATGAAAGGATCATAGGTTCTTATTGCCCTCTCCACACACACACATTTAAGTAGGTTAAGCAATTTAGTTTCTTATACTAAGAAATGGAAGAGCCTTAGAGTTTAGTTTTGACTTGATCACTCTTGATCGTGATATGTTGACCAATCTGATATTCTTGTTGTCATTCCTTCCAAATAAACTGAGTTTTTTACTCTACCAATCAAATAATAAAGTCAGAAACTGGATAGTTTCAGCTCTCCATTTTGCTTTAAGGTCAAAAAGCTTATTTAAGCTAAACCTGGGAAAAGTTTTATTCCATACAAAAATACATTTTAGTTGGTTGATCATTTAAAATATTTTATCTGTTCTACACAAAAAAATCATTTTAGTAAGGGAAACTCATGTTAAAATGTTGAGATGTATTTTTGATTATCTGTAAAGATTTGTCCTCACTTGGCAACCATATCATTGATTTGTGTGGCTTTCTGTTGAATCCTGATTCATCCACTGCAAGATGAGTACTTTACAGTTCTTTAACAAACTGGTATAGATTCTCCAAACAAAGATGAAACAAACCAAACAAGTCCAACAAATCCAATGGCCCAAAAGTATACACGAAAAAGTTTATATTGCACAAGAAATTTAATGAAGCACTTTTCGTCACTGTTGATACAGTGACTTCATCAGATCAAGTAAAAAACTTCAAGACAAGTTTAAATAACAAATTTAAACAACATCACATGTTTGAAACTTCCCATCAACAACCAGGACTGTATTAATTCTGGTTGTTGATAGGATGTTTCAAACATGTGATGTTTAAATTTGTTATTTAAACTTGTCTTGAAGTTTTTTACTTGATCTGATAAAGTTACTGTATCAACAGTGACGAAAAGCACTTCATTAAATTTCTTGTGCGATATAAACTTTTTCATGTATACTTTTGGGCCATTGGATTTGTTGGACTTGTTTGGTTTGTTTCATCTTTGTTTGGAGAATCTATACCAGTTTGTTTTAGTGTACTTGTCCATGCCATCTGGTACTTCTGGCAGTCCAAGTAGCCCTCGTCTGTTTGTTTCACCCCAAACACAGACGGACTTACTGAATGTTGCATAATTACTAAACACTTTATCTAAGCGTGTGGACTCTATTGTTTCCCATTTAGACTCGGCTGAAGAACGCTACAATCAATGGGGTTTTCTCCAGCAGGCAAACTCTGGTATTACCTCATTACAGCGGGTGATTGTGTCAGGAATTTCTAATTTGCCGCTTGCTATTAACAACCAGGGTTGTGGTTCTTCTTCATTTACTACTAATGCATCAATTCCTCCAGCTCAATGGTCACCATGGGCGTTGACCGCCAATTCTGTTAACTTAGTTAACGAGCAGGAGAGAATGCAGAGTGGTGCGGAACTGACAGAGGTTCCACAGTTTGGCAACTGGATCACCGATTCTTCAAGGTTTTTGGCATGCTTTGGACAAGGCCAAGAGCAGTTAGTTGACAATATTGAGAACCAACAGGTTAGTTCTCGCTCATTAACTGATAAATTAAAATTATTTGATCAAAAGTAACTTAAACTTAAGAAACTTCAGTTGGAAGTAGTGTATTTTAAAGAATGTTTACGTGAACAGGTTGCTCCAAAAGGTCTGCGGTACCATTAATACCCTACTGGTCTCAAGGCTGACTCCCCTTTCATCTGGAGCTAGTATCCTTGTTTGACCAACAAGGGTATGACCTTATGCAACTGATGATTAAACACGATTCTATTCAAATAGAAGAACTGACTAAAGAGGTGTTAGACTTGAATACCGACATTATTTCACATTTGGACTTTTCCAGATACAGATACGATTATGAAAGGTCCTTTTCCAGCATAGATCAATTGCTGGATAGATTAAAGTGCAATAAAATAAAAAAAAATGAAGCTGGACCGTTTAGCCTATAGCAACGGCACAGCTTACCCTAAACCATCGCCAGCTCAAGTGGGGGGGGGGGGTGTTGACACAAACAACCCTCTGAACAGGAGTTTAATAATCTTAATAATGCTATCATTGAGGATGGGGGTGAAACTAGTCCTGATAGGGACATTGTGGGATGGAGTGAACGGATCCGGGACTATAACAACAGCCGTCCTGATGTTAACCAACAAAGTGTCAACAGTTGTGACAATAATTCAAATTTTCACAATGTCAAGCACCCTGGAGCTGTTCCGAAGAGACACTACCATCAGAATAAAAAAAAACAAGCAGCGCAACAACAGACACAAAAGATAACACAGAATAGTGGCTTGAATGTTAAAATTGTGAAAAACTCTACTGGGGACTTTAACATTTTTAATTATTCATCTGTCTATATAGATCCAGCACTTGTTGACCTTCTTGTTAAGGGCAATGCATTTGTCCCTAGTAGATATTTGAACATTGTACAATCCATTATGGACTTAAAGTACTTTGTTAGGAAACTCAATCTTACTGTTTTATTTGGTAACATGGTGGATAGTGATCGGGCCCTTAGGCTCCCTAGTACATTTAATCCACCTTTACATCTTGTACTTAGTATTTTTGAAAATGTTTGTGAACTTGATTTAAGGCATATTGTCCATACCCAGGGACACTACAACATCAGAAAGGCTAGGAATGACAATGTCACCCAAGAGGAGGTACTAGCTTTGAATACTCTTTGCTAGTGAGAGTAGTTAAACCTGATAAAGGGGGTGGTTTGGCTATTTTTGATCCTGTGGATTATCACACTAGAATGGGAATATTCCTGAGTAATGATGCTTACTCTAAAGCGTCACTTAATGAAATCAGTGTTGCTTATGGTCATATTAGAAGTTATCTTAATGACTTATTTATTGAGGCAAAAACTGACATCAACATGTATAATTATATATCAACCCCGTGGCCAAAAATTCCAGTTATGTTTGGCATCCCCAAGGTGCACAAGGACTTGGTAAATCCCCCCATGAGACCCTTGATAGATGGAAAGGGTTCTATTACATATTGCATATCCTTGTGCGAAGGTAGTTGACACAATTTTGCAGAGGTACTTGCTGTCCGAACCCCAGGTCTGTAAAGACTCTTGGACATTCCTTCAAAAGATTAATGACCTTAAGTTCCATAGTGACAATAATCTTTTAACCATCAATGTCAAAGATCTTTATACATCAATCCCTCATTTGGAAGGGGTCGAATGGGTGAGCTTGATGCTTAAAACTAAGGGGGCACCAGCCAATGAGATATACCTGATAGAAGTTTTACTTGATTTAATTCTTACCAATAACTTCTTTACTTTTAATAAGGAGTTCTGTCTCCAGAAGAGGAGAGTGGCCATGGGTTCACCATGTGGGGCCAGTTTGGCCAATTTAGTAATGGTACATTGGGAAAGAAATTTAATTCTTAACAACCCCCACCAGATGTCCAAACTTGTATATTATGCTCATTTTTTTGAACAATATTTTTATCCTCTTCAAAGGTGATGGAATACAGGCACAAAAGTTTGTTAATTATTTAAACCACATGACTGAATTTCTCGATTTCACGTTTAATTTTAATTGTAATTCTATTGACTACCTTGACATTAGGTTAACTAAGGATGTGGCGAACAATAGATATGTATCCAAAATTTTCAGAAAGAACACTTACTGTAACACATTTCTCCACTTTACAAGTAGCCATCCCTTTACACAAAAACATTCTATTGTTAAGGGTCAACTTATTAGAACAGCTAAAATGGTCTCTTTGGAGGCCGATTTTATTGGAGAATGTGAGTTACTGAGTAATATGTTTCGACATCGGGGATATCCAAGTAACTTGATTGACCCACTAGTTGAAGAAGTGCAATATAAAAGGCACAATGGGTTAATCAAGCCTGTATTGAGTGATCCAGGGGTGACCGTCGGAACAGAATTAATAGTCACTAGCTCCAACCCTGGGTGTTTTAGCCAAGGCGTGAATTTGACTAATTCTACCATGATGCCTAACTACAGAACTAGTTTCATCACTACATACTGTAAGAACAGTGATAAGGTTAGATTTATATTATACAAAAACTGGGAATTTATTAGTAATGACAAACTCTTAGTTGAAAAATTAGAAGATGTTCCCAAATTCATGTTTAGAAGAGGTCTCAACCTCAAAAATTTATTAGAAAAGCACGAATTAACAAATGTGAATAGACATGCAGGGATGTTTACGTGTGGTATGTGCAGGTTGTGTAAATTTATTGAGTTAGTTAAGACATTTACAATTAATGAGAGGAAGTTTGAATTAAAACACAAACTTAACTGTAACTCTTAAGTTTGTTGTGTATATCGCCAAGTGTTCATCCTGCGCAGCTTTCTATGTTGGAAAAACAGAGCATAGGCTCCGTGGCAGAGTATATGAACACACTCATGCAATTGATATCAACAAAAGTGACAATTCTCTTGCCAAACATTCACACTCGAGTGGGGGACACAAGTTATTGTTTAAGGCAATAGACCAAGTCCAGGTAGATGTTAGGGGTGGCCCACTTAACTTACTTTTAGAGGAACGTGAATTAGCCTGGCAACTGAGACTGAATGCCTTTTCTAGTCCAGGTCTCAATGAAGCATGTAACATCACCTGTTTGCTTAAGTTAAAAAGCTTAAACACATGATGCTTTTTAGTTTTTAGCATTTTTCGAAGTGTATAGAATATTCAAGTTTTGTTATATACTTATATTTTATTGAAAAGTTAAATGTATACTAAATTGCATGCATTCGGTAGTTGTTTCCCTTTAAAAACATGCGCTAATACAGTCCTGGTTGTTGATAGGAAGTTTCAAACATGTGATGTTTAAATTTGTTATTTAAACTTGTATTGAAGTTTTTTACTTGATCTGATGAAGTTACTGTATCAACAGTGACGAAAAGTGCTTCATTAAATTTCTTGTGCAATATAAACTTTTTTATGTATACTTTTGGGCCATTGGATTTGTTGGACTGGTTTGGTTTGTTTCAACTTTACAGTTCTTAATTTTGTTGCTGTCTCAAAATACATACATGTTTCTGTTATATGTGTGCATTTTTTGCAGTTTTTGTACCTTAAACTTAATTTTGGTGCTGATGCTTTAACCTGCTGCTTTTGATTGGTGTACTGAATCCTGATTCATACAAAGCTGAATATTTGATCCATATTGCTGTATTGTACTGTGTCCTATAATAAATTTGCGCTGCTTTTAAATCTGTGTATTATTTGCTGAGTTCTTGCACTCTGGTCTATTTAAAAGTCATTTTGATTTTTTTGTCTGTGGATTCTGCACTTCTGTTGTGTTTATTGTTTTAATTTGGTCATTTACTGCCCTCTGGGTGAGCAATTACAGTATTTTACATTAAGAAGATTTTGATCTGCTCTCTAGTGGCAGGAGAGGGTGGCCAGATCTCTTCTGAGCTGGGAATAACTGAAACTCTGACTGGCAAGAGGATGTTTTTTTTTTTTTTTTTTGAGACTTTCCATGCCAGTATAAAGTTATTGCATTTGCATGATGCTGTATAGCTGCAGGCACATAAAAATGAAATTTTCCATATAAAAACTACTCCTGAAATTTCCTGAGTACCACACACACACACACACACACACACACACACACACACACACACACACACACACACACACACACACACACACACACACACACACACACACACACACACACACACACACACACACACACACACACACACACACACAAGTTTAATTTTGGCTAATCTTGATTGAAGTCTATACTATTACAGCAGCCAAGACAGTCAGCTGTTAATTACTCTCGTTCCATCTCTTTGTAGATCATGTAATAAGGATTTGTAACAATGGATATGCACTTTCATACTACGTCTGCTTGCTAGATATGAACACCTTGAGGCAATGTAGCACTTGTCTCAAGTTTACTGACAGTTACCTAATTCTTAAACAACCTGATATGGTATGTGAGAGATGTAGTTACACAGTATTACTGGAGGCAAGACTCTCACATAGAGGGACATAAAATACCAACAGGCTGTCAGAAACACACACACACACACACACACACACACACACACACACACACACACACACACACACACACACGCACACACGCACACACTACACACACCATACACATACACATAGACCAACATATGCTGAGGCTCTTAAATGTAATTTTCCTAAACCACAAAGATCTCTCAGACATTGCGATCACAATGGGTATCCTCAGCAACCCCAAAAGCACTCTACCAAAACAACACTGTCGATGACACATACAGTCATATCTCACAGTATCTCATCTTCTAAGCCCATAAAGCACACCCAATATTTTGGTCATAGGAGACTCCATTTTGTGACACACAAATGTCCTACTTACCAGGCTGAGAAAGAAGAGAGTCATAGACATTTGCCTATCAGGAGCCAGGATCTGCCAGGTCATGCACACACTCAGGTCACTGAACCACAAGTACCACTCTGACTCTGTCACAGTCCATGTGGGTGTAAATGACCTGAGATTTACTTCCCTGGACAATATGAAAAGAGACATTGTGGAGTTCTCTGAGTATGAGTCTCATGCTGCTATGAGCCTAGCATTGAGCAGAATTCTGTCTTCTCCAAGGATGATGCCACAAAATGAACAGAAAATGATTGACTTTCATAATTTAGTAAAGATTTTGGTATTATTTGAAGGAGGTACAATATTCATCAGTGTGGGAGGATATGATTTGCAGATATCTGCTTTGCTGGGGATGGTCTGCACCTATTTATCCCCTCTGGGAATATGAACATTGGCTAAAACCTTGTCCACCACCATAATGCCATTTTTTAGACATTGCCAACCTGTTAAACTTTCTGACGTAGTAAAACCAACCTAAGAAAATTTAAAGGTGTTACTGCTCGATGTCAGGAAATTAAACAAGAAACTCCACACCATGTGAGCTCTCTCCTCACTCTAGAGAATGTAGGCATCTGTACAGTTACTGAGATATGGTTTAGAGCCACAGAGAGCTGCCCAGTAGTGTGGGGCTATAATGCTTTCCACACATTTATACCAGTTACACCACAGGAAGGAACAAAAGGTGGAGGTGTCTCAATTTTCATCAAAAACAAACACACCTCAAGACCTGTCAAGCAGTATAACATGCTTGAGCTCCTCAGCATCCAAATTACTACAGTAAAAGTCACATACCATATGCTTGCAAGCTATTGCTCCCCATCTATGAGTTAGGAAATCCATAACTCTTACTTAAATGTGTTGGAGGCATTCACACTCAACCCAATACCATATTTATGGGTGACTTTAAATACCTCTCTGTAAACTGGGAATCATACACAACCACAAACATGCAAACTCAGAGATTCATGGATGTTGTTAACAGAAATGCATGTGACCAGGTAGTCCATATGCCCACCAGAGGCACAAACATCTTTGATCTGGTCCTCACAAATGCGGGGAACACTGCACTTTCCCTAGCATAATCTCCTCACTAGTCAGGTGGGAAATCTGTCTCCTTTAAAATAAAAATAAAATGTGGGACTCCAGCAAACTCTGGTACTTTTAGGGGTTTATATCACTTTGTTGAATCATAAATAAGCAAACACCTTTTCGTCGAACACCTATTTATTGAAGCTGCATATCATCAAACTGACTTTTCAAAGAATATTTTCCTAGGGCAAACCAAAGGTAGGCCACCCTAGCAACCGTGTACAAAACCATAAAACTTAACACCTGCCCAGGTGGGGGACTATGGCCCCCATCCCCTCCAATGTGGGGGCTGCGTCCCACACCTCCCTAACTAAATATACCAACTCAGACTTCACACTACAGTGGAGAAAAGGGCAAATTCCAGACAGTGGCCAACCGCTGATTTGCCCTAGGAAAAATTTCACTGAAAAAATCCATTCAACGATATGCAGCTTCGGTAAATAGGTGTTCGACGAAGAGGTGTTCACTTATTTGTGTTTGACAAAATGATATAGACCCACTTTTAGAAATTATTCTGAGGCAAACTTTGTATTAAGTGACACTCTAACAAAATTCCCAGCCCCCCAAACCCTTAGAACCTTGCTGTCAATGCAGAATTGTTCACAAAAACACAGCTCAATCATATCATATCATTACCTTGAAAAAACACGACAAACTCAAATTACATGCCAAAATTAAAAAACAATGTAGCCAGTACATCCAAAATATTTATTAAAAGAAGCTTTTCACTCCTCTAGCGCCTCGGGCATAAAGCCTTTGGTAAAATACAAGCCACCCTGGTGGAATCCCAGCATCAATAGGCTGTATAACAAAATAAAGAAAATCACTGCAAAAATTATGACATGCAATACCCAGCAAGGTAAAAACTCCCTCATCAATCTAAACACATAAATTAGATAGCTGATTGAGTCTTCCAAACCTAAATTTAATATAAAAATAACTTCCCAGGCCAAGGACAATCACAAGACTTTTTTCAGCTGTGTACGCAACCTCAAAGGCAATACATATCAATGTGCAGAACTAATTGTAAATGGAGCCACCTACACTGAGCCGGAGGATGTAGAAAATCTACTGGCCAACAACTTTAACACCAATTTTACCTCCCTCTTACCTCCAGAATCCCCTCAGGAAATATCCTCAGTCAGAACAGCACCCCCAACTATCTCTAGGGAAAAGGTCCTCAATGTACTCTCCAAGAAGAAAAAAAAACTCTGTCAGTGTGCTCCAATATTATCTAAGGATGCCTATTCAGTAGCATAAAATGCAACCTATCAGGACTACTAGAATCAGTATTTAACCATAGCCTTCAGACAGGCTTTGTGTCAAGTGAATGAGGACTGCAACTGTCATCCCTCTGCACAAGGGCAGGCCAATCTACAGACCAGGTAACTACAAACCCATAAGTCTGACTAGTCTCATATGCACGGCCAAAGAAAGAATTATCTTGAAAGTAATAAACAATGATATAGGAAACCTTAAGTCACTGGATCCAACCCAGTTTGGTTTTATCAAGGGTAGGTCATGCCTACTCAATATGGTGGACTTCTTCGAGAAGGTCACCAAAGCAGAGAATGAGGGAGAAACAATCCATAGTGCCTACTCTGACCTGGTCAAAGCTTTTGACACAATACCCCACTTGGGCATTGTTGACAAACTTATAAAATTAGGTATAAAACCCTATGTCACCCACTGGATAGCCAGTAGGCTTAGAGATAGGACCCAAGAAGTTAGGATAAGGGAGTTTACTTCCACAAAGAGGCCAGTCACTGGCAGAGTCCCTAGGGCTTATTGCTGGGACTGGTCCTTTTTGGCATTCATCTCTCTGAGGTCAAGGCCAAAGTCAAGGGTCTATTGCAGATCAAATTTACAGATGATTGCAAACTGGATGCCGTTGTAGAATTCTTCAGTGACACAAATACCCCCAAGGAGGCCTGAGACAGACACAGTCTAAATCTTAGTGCATAAGAGTATTCTTTTGGAAGGTGGCCACCCATGGAAGCTACCACACATCCCTAAGGGTAGAACCAGTGGTCGTGGATCTGGGAACACATGTAGACAGCAACCTGGCCTTTGACCATCGTTACTATGGTAAGGAAATCATTCTATGTTGAGCAACTTATAAGCAAAGATCCAAGGATGTTATTATTCCACTGTACTCGCCCATCATCAGACTAATCATTGAGTACAATGCCCCCTTTGGTATATACCTGATCAGGCATATGCAACAAATAGCACGTCCACAGTGGTTCCTCATGAAATGAATACAGGGAGTAAACAACATGTCCTACATGGACCACATCAAAGCTCTGTCCCTGTTGTCAGTATCCTACAGGCTGCTGACAGGTCATCTATGCCTGGCCTACAAAGCATCTTTTAATCCTGCTGTGATGGACCTGTTGCACATCTGCAAAACTGCAAAACAGATACCATCAGAATTACCCAATCTAGGGACAAAAGTCTCACCTGTAACGTAAATAGGACATGCTGGAGGGACAGGTACATGTCTCAGATACTAGCCCTTCAACGGAATAAACTTCCCATCCATGTGAAGGGGAGCTCTTTTCTAACCCACTTCAAGCATAACTTTAGACCAGTGGATGGGGAATCAGAAATGTACCCCCAATCTGGCATATATGTCTCTAATAGGTATATGCAGCCTGTAAATGCTTGACCAAACCTGCTCAAGTCACCATATACCTTATAAAACAGCCCTACAGTATCAGTGTGCTGGATACAATTGGTAAGCAAGGCTAGAATTAAAAAAAGCCCCTAGGGGTTATCAGCATATTAATCACCCCTGAGCCTTTGAGATAGAAATTATTTTATTAATATATAGCTAACATCTAAGTATCCATTCTGATTCAAGCTTACAGTTAAGGTTTTTAACATATTTATGATGGATTAAAGGTACAAATGTTGGCTTGTCTAGATTAATTTTATAACTGGAAAGTAATGCCATTATAAACTGAAAAATGTTATAAAGAAATTGCCAAACTAGAAAACGACATCAATATGTTATCAATAAATATTGTGATTGCTGCATCTGTTTGAGTCTGAATATCATTTATTGGGAAAACTATTAGCTAAGGCCCTGAAACTAAAGCACATATCATTAGAAGTCAGTAAAAAGAAACAAATAAACAAACAAACTAAAAGATAATTTTGAATGGACACAATTTATTCAAGCTGAAAACTTAGAATAATTAGTAACTGCATATTAAACTTGAGAAAAAATATGGCATTAAAAAATCCAGTAGATGGCCTTCCTTGGTGAATTAGTTGTAGCAGGCAAAGTCTGCTGAATAATTCCAAACATGTTCTTTTACAATTTTTTTCTTCTTCTTTTTTTTTTTTTTTAAATACAATACAAATCATGCAAACTAACAAATGCCATATAACCAGGCAGAAATATGCATTCTGCAAGTAACATAATCAGAAATGCAAAAATGGCATATACTAGACATTTAGGAAACATTTCATAAGATGAAATATAATGTTCTTTTGCCATTTCTAGTCTGAGAAGTCTTTAAAACTTTGTGTTAAACATGAAAGTTTTCAAAAACTTCTGGACAGCATTTAAGAAGGTTTAATATTTACTTTCTAAAAAGAGGCTTACATAGCAGAAATATAATATTTTACAACAAGGGGACATATCCAGAATGTAGGGCATATCTTTGAATTTGAAACACCATCCAACAGCCCTACAAGATTTGTGACAAATTAAAAAATAGGATCATGAAAGTAGAATGGATTTTTTATAGTCCCATATCAGTAAAACATGCAGTACAAAAACAGATAAATCAAATCAGCCTCAGCATTTGGACAATACTTATAAATCCAACAGGCTGATAAAAAGAGACGAGTCTTAATGGTGTATAACAAGTGCTCTGTAACAGCATAAATTGAGTATCAAGGAGTTTAGAAAAAGTAATGTTGTAATAGGCTTGCATCTGTCGCTTATTCCAATCCAAATGAAAATGATAAATTGTTGAGTATCCAGACCGCTTTGTAGAATGTGCAGAAATTGGATGTGATTGAACCATGTATGTCAGTGTCAGGTTTGTTGCTAATATTATTTTATTTCTCAAGAAAGTATTGAACGATTGAGTTTTGATAGAGTGGTATAAATAATATTTAGTGTAGGGAAGCAGTCCAAAAGTAAGCCTTTTTCACAACAGAAATGTGAGGCTGTGAAGGTGGGAAAAGAGTCTGAAACAAATAGATTTGATAAGCAAAAGTATTTAGTAGATATAGTTGAATTATAAACAAAATATATTTGGATTATCTTCAATAGGTTGACCATTTATTATTAAAATCTGTTAAGATGAAAAAGGACATACACTTTTGAAAAAAGTATATACTGGATTCTTTCTAGAAAAAGGAATCTTAATTTTCCTCTATTTTGATTTAGAGAAGAAAGGCAGGACATCAACTGAATAACAAGAGGATTTATAACATTTGAACCAATGTGGAGCTCACAATTGGAGAGGCCATGGTGGTGCAGCGGTTAGCGCTGCTGCCTCATAGCAAGAGGTTCTCTGGTTCGATTCTCGGCTGGGATGTCTTCTGTGTGGAGTCTGCATGTCCTCCCTGTGGTCGTGTGGGTTTCCTCTGGGTGCTCTGGTTTCCTCCTACATCCCAAAGGCATGCTGTAGGAGGACTGAACACTCTAAATCGATTCTAGGTGTGAGTGTGTGCCTTCTGTGGAAGGTTGGGCACCAGGCTGGCAACTCGGCACTGTAAAACTCCACTGCCAATTGTTCTGCAGACCATTGTTCCACTGTAATGACCCCTAACCAGGATAAGCCAAAAGGAGATAACGATGGAGATCACAATTGTGACTGAGTTTTCATGAGAATAGCAGATGTTGTTGTAAGGGGTCACCGCAGTGGAACTCCGGTCCGCTAATAATTGGCAGTAGATTTTTAAGAAATGCCGAGGTGCCAGCTCGACGCCCAACCTTCAACGAAGGAATGCCCATTTACACATGCATGTCTTTCAAATGCTACCCAACCATGGGGAGGACATGCAGACTCCACACAGAAGGCTCTCCCAAGCCCAGCCGAGAATCAAACGGGAGAACCTCTTGCTGTGAGGTAACAACGCTACCTCTGTACCACTGCGGCATTTACATGAGAATAGCAACTTTCTTGATCATAAGTATTTTTTAAACTTTTTAGTTTGCATTTTTCGATCTTTTGAGCTTTTCGACTACTGTTTGTGCCTATATTACTGTTTTATTACCTTATTTTCCTGTTTTGTGAGCTTATATTGTTGATTGCACTGGTGGGCTAAAGTATTGCTTGTGTAACAAACAGGCTAATACACTCAAGTGTACCAGCCTTTGATAGCAATTTAGTCGAAAACAAAGCATTTACTGCATTTTTTCTGTCTGTTTGCAAAAAAAAAAAACAAAAAATATTTCTCCTTTCCTAAACTTTCCTAGCTAGTTGTTCCAGTGATCAGATTTTGCTGATCCATGGGCTTTGTATTTGGTTTCTGTGTTCCTCCATTTTCTTGTGTGGCCAGAGGTAGTTTCTTTACTCACCAGTGGGAGTGGGGGAGTACAGAGCTGCTTGTTTGTCCTCATAAGAGTGGTTAGAAGCAGCAACTAGTAATTAAAGCCATTTTGGGTCATTTCCTGTTTTTCCAGCCCCCTGCTATAAAGCATGCTTTGGCAGGCTTTTCTGGCATTAGAGAACTAGGCATAGCTCCTCGTGGTCCCCTGCAGAATTCCTAAGCCAGCAGAGAGCAGAAAAAGCAACTTTCTTGATCATAAGTATTTTTTAAACTTTTTAGTTTGCATTTTTCGATCTTTTGAGCTTTTCGACTACTGTTTGTGCCTATATATTACTGTTTTATTACCTTATTTTCCTGTTTTTGTGAGCTTATATTGTTGATTGCACTTGTGGGCTAAAGTATTGCTTAGTAACAAACAGGCTAATACACTCAAGTGTACCAGCCTTTGATAGTATTCAAGATACAGCTTTATGCACTTTCTTCTTTTAAGTAAAAATTTAAAAAGGATTCCTTTCATATAGTTCAGAGATCTATTGTACTCTCCCGGCATTTGCATTTGGTTTCATTTCTCCTTTCTATGTCCAGACCAGTTTTGGTATCCAGTGAGTTGAGTTACTGTGTTCCTCAATAATGGTAGAAGACAACAGTGTCGACATTAGACATCCTTTTCACCCCAAAAGCACGCTTACAGCATTTAGATTAACAACCATGCATAGCTCCTGTACCTAGGGCCTTAACAGCAATTTTCGAAAGCAAATTTCTGCATAAGATGTAACTGGTAGTCTGCATTTTCCCAAAATGCCTACAAAACAACTTGTCTAATACAGTTTATTACTTATTTTCTTTTTTGACCTTATATTGACATCCACTTTTGGCTAAATATTCTTTTGTACACCAGTATACTTCAAGTGTGCCAATTGGATCATTTAGTGCTAAAAGAGCTAGATTACTGCTATACACTCAAGTACAACCAAATACCATCTTTCGTAAACTCTGTGGTGTTCAGTGAGATTTTCCCTGGACAAATAAAAATCATTTCTGAGTTCCTCAGTTTCTGTTCCAGGATAGTTTGCATACCAGGTTGTTTTCAAGTGTGATCCCAAAATAAGAGAGTGTTGAGTTTCTAATATAAAGTTTGGTTTGTGAGGGCTATTTTCCAGCCCTGTGGAGAAATGATTTGGCAGCTTTTTGCTGGGATGCTGCATATTTTCCCCTGCGAATTGAGCAAACCTTGCACACAAACATTTTTAGATAGTCACCTGTTAAACTTGCTGCGTTAAAACCAACGAGAAAACAAACTTTCTGCTATTCTGGTAATTTTATTCTTTGATTAGCTTTTCACTTTGCTAGACTTAGTTACTAATCTTGCCACTATGCTAGCCTTTGGTAAATTTGTAAATAACCTTACCCAAGAAACAATGTGATTTCAAACAACATCATCAATCAATTCTTGCTAAACTCCTGCATTCAAATTATCAGAATTCAATCCATGGCTTATTTGCTTTCCCCATTTGTTGGCAATAATCTTTTCTAAACAAAAAAGGGCTTTAAAAAAACCCTCTTAAACTGGGATATACCCCTGAAATCAGAGCATTTTTGGCTTGAAACTGGCTATCCCCGTTCCCCCCAATTCCTGAGCAAAGGGAAAACAAATTTTTGCTAAGTTTTTAAATTTTAGTTTATTTTTCATTTTTAGCTTTTTATACTTTTTTTCCAAAGTTTTTTTCCTTTTTTCCCGTTTTTGGAAAAATTTCTAAATTTCTTAAAATCCCGGTAAAACATGGTTCCGCCCTTTTATTTTGTGCCATTTCTTTTTTCGTTTTTTAAAAAAAAAATTTTTTTTTCCCCTTTTTCCCAGAGTTGTTAGGACAGATTTTTCATTGGGCTTTTTTTTTTCGGCCTCCATTTTCGTTGGCCCGGGTTTTCTTTTCCCCCAAAGGGGGGGGGGGGAATAGCTCTTGTTTTTTTCCCGAGGGGTTTAAAACAGCAACAGAAGCCCTTTTGGGGGATTTTGTTTTTACCCCTGTTAAAACGCTTTGGAGGGTTTTCGGCATTGGCTAATCTTTTCCCCCCAATTCCTGGGGAGCAAAAAGAATTTCTTGCTAAGTATTTTTAAAAAGTTTATTTTTCATTTTTAGCTTTTGATACTTTTTTCCAAAGTTTTTTTCCTTTTTTCCCGTTTTTTTAAAATTCCTTTCTAAATTTCTTTTGGGCCAGGTAAAACATGTGTCCGCCCTTTTATTTTGTGCCATTTCTTTTTTTCTGTTTTTCAAAAAAAAAAAATATTTCTCCTTTCCTAAACTTTCCTAGTAGTTGTTCCAGTGATCAGATTTTGCTGATCCCTGGGCTTTGTATTTGGTTTCTCTGTTCCTCCATTTTCTTGTGTGGCCAGAGGTAGTTTCTTTACTCACCAGTGGGAGTGGGAGTACTGAGCTGCTTGTTTGTCCTCAGAGGAGTGGTTAGAAGCAGCAACTAGTAATTTGGCCATTTTGGGTCATTTCCTGTTTTTCCAGCCCCTGCTATAAAGCACGCTTTGGCAGGCTTTTCTGGCATTAGAGAACTAGGCATAGCTCCTCGTGGTCCCCTGCAGAGTTCCTAAGCCAGCAGAGAGAAAAAGCAACTTTCTTGATCATAAGTGTTTTTAAATTTTTTAGTTTGTATTTTTCGATCTTTTGAGCTTTTCGACTAGTGTTTGTGCCTATATTACAGACTTATTACCTTATTTTCCTGTTTTGTGAGCTTATATTGTTGATTGCACTTGTGGGCTAAAGTATTGCTTAAAGTAACAAACAGGCTAATACACTCAAGTGCACCAGCCTTTGATAGCAATCTAGTCGAAAACAAAGCATTTACTGCTTTTTTTCTGTCTGTTTCTAAAAAAAAAACAAAAAATATTTCTCCTTTCCTAAACTTTCCTAGTAGTTGTTCCAGTGATCAGATTTTGCTGATCCCTGGGCTTTGTATTTGGTTTCTGTGTTCCTCCATTTTCTTGTGTGGCCAGAGGTAGTTTCTTTACTCACCAGTGGGAGGGGGGAGTACTGAGCTGCTTGTTTGTCCTCAGAGGAGTGGTTAGAAGCAGCAACTAGTAATTTGGTGGCCATTTTGGGTCATTTCCTGTTTTTCCAGCCCCTGCTATAAAAGCAGCGCTTTTGCGATTTAGCGATTTAGCTGAGCTGCCCGTTAACACTAGGGCAGTGCCAGTTAATCCGATTTAAACTATTAGGGCTACCTAAAGTCCACTCTTCAAATTTTCCCTTAAAATACCTTCCTCAAAGTATACTACTGTTCTATTTAGTGTATCCTACAACTATAAATTATCTCTACTTGACTCCCAAGTAGACTATTCTCTACCCTGTATAGCTAGCACTTGCTCCTACAGTACTTATCTCACTGATACAGCACTCTTGTTATAGAAAGTACCCCAAAAAAGCAAACCCCATTTCTCGGTCACCCACATCCCCCAGAACCTTTTCTTAAGTTTTTCTGTCTATTCCTTCTAGCATGTCGAGGGATCAGTTGCTAATGTCCTCTCCTGCTCAGCTGGTGAACCTGGGAATATTGAGGCAATGTTACAATTGCCTCATGTACCGAAAACCCTCTCCTCCTCCCACAAAACACAAATACATGCGAGATGCAACTATACGGCCAAACTGGAGGCTGAGCTCTTCAACATAGGACTCAGCCCAGGGGGGAAAGGTAACCACACACACTTGACCCAGTCTCAATAATACCATCACAACCTCAAATCATACACATAAACACAAAAAGACATACTGGAGGCTCTGATCAAAAATCTCCCAAAAACAGCAGAGGCCACCAAAGCAGACACCCAAACAACTCCCCCTAAAACACCACCTGCAAAAATAGACCACACAGTCAGAGTGTCAAGCAGTCACAGCCCTTAAGGCCAAACACAATGCCAGACACACTAGTCATTGGTGACTCCATAGTCAGACACACTGCGCCCCCACCAGACTGAGGGGGGAAGGTCCTGTCGGTGCTAGAACCCCCCAAACGCATGCACTCAGGTCTCTCAACAGCAGGTACAAGCGACTCAATCATTGTCCACGCTGGTTTTAAACGACCTGAGACATCCTGGACTACATAAAAAGAGACTTTGAGGAGCTCTCTGATTATGTAGCCCGGGCAGGTATCCCCTGACCTTGAGCAGTATCCTACCTTCACCAAGAATGATGCCACAATACAGAGATAAGATGATCAGCTTTAACAATTGGCTTAAACTCTGGTGTCATTAAAAGGGGGATCCTTCTGTCTGCCTGGGATGACATGCTGGACAAGCCACGCTGCTGGGGGGCCTTGCACTTGTCACCCTGGGATTCCGGATTTTGGCAAAGGCTCTTGCCCCCCCCCCCCATAGTGCCTTTTTTAAGCAAACCTCAAATTCTAAACCTACCACCCTAAAACAAAAAAAAAGAAAAAAAATAAGGGTAATGCTGCTCAATGCCAGAAGTCTCAACCTCAAGATGCACCCGAGGCCCTTCTCAGTATGGAGAACATCGATGTCTGTGCTGTGACAGAAACCTGGTTCAAGGCTCCTCAGAGCACCCCAGCACTACCAGCTTTTACCTCATATCATGCTTCCCCCCAAAAACCCCGGGCAATACCAAGAAAGGAGGAGGGGTATCCATATTCATCAAGGACACCCACACCTCAAGATTGGTGGCAGCCCATGCATCGGAAACCATCCAGGTGCAATTTAGGCAAGATGCTCTGCAATTTGTAGCATGTTACAGGCCACCCTCCCAAAATCAGGAACCTCATATGGCCTTCCTGAAAACACTGGAGGGATAAATGTATCTCCAACACCATCATACTAGGTGACTTCAACTACCCTAATATAGACTGGGAACACTACTCAAGCCCAAACACTCTAGCCCAAAAGTTCCTGGAATTCATAAACTCAAATGCCATGGAAAAACCCTCCCCCCAAGAGGAGAAAAAATACTTGATCTCATCATCCCAACATGGGAGCACAATGTTCAACCCGGGATACCCCCCACTGGTGAGATCTGATCACAAACTAATTTTGGGGCCCCCCCCCCCCCGGGGAAAAAGGTTCCCCTCATTTTTCCCGGCCCCCCGGGAAAAAAAAAAAAAAAAATGGGGAAAAAGGAACCCCACCCCCGTTTAAAAAAAAAAAACTTCCAAAAAAAAAACCCCCCGACCCTTTCCAAAAAAAAAAACTTCTAAAAAAAAAAACTAGTGTGGGGGTTCTCCTTTAAGGCCCCTTTTAAAAGGGCGGTTTAAACCCCCCCCAAAAAAAATTTCCTTTTCCCCCCCCAAACCCTGGCCCCAAAGATCTTTAATCCTGCTGTGATGGACCTGTTGCACATCTGCAAAACTGCAAAACAGATACCATCAGAATTACCCAATCTAGGGACAAAAGTCTCACCTGTAACGTAAATAGGACATGCTGGAGGGACAGGTACATGTCTCAGATACTAGCCCTTCAACGGAATAAACTTCCCATCCATGTGAAGGGGAGCTCTTTTCTAACCCAGTTCAAGCATAACTTTAGACCAGTGGATGGGGAATCAGAAATGTACCCCCGATCTGGCATATATGTCTCTAATAAGTATATGCAGCTTGTAAATGCTTGACCAAACCTGCTCAAGTCACCATATACCTTATAAAACAGCCCTACAGTATCAGTGTGCTGGATACAATTGGTAAGCAAGGCTAGAATTAAAAAAAGCCCCTAGGGGCTATCAGCATATTAATCACCCCTGAGCCTTTGAGATAGAAATTATTTTATTAATATATAGCTAACATCTAAGTATCCATTCTGATTCAAGCTTACAGTTAAGGTTTTTAACATATTTATGATGGATTAAAGGTACAAATGTTGGCTTGTCTAGATTAATTTTATAACTGGAAAGTAATGCCATTATAAACTGAAAAAAATGTTATAAAGAAATTGCCAAACTAGAAAACGACATCAATATGTTATCAATAAATATTGTGATTGCTGCATCTGTTTGAGTCTGAATATCATTTATTGGGAAAACTATTAGCTAAGGCCCTGAAACTACAGCACATATCATTAGAAGTCAGTAAAAAGAAACAAATAAACAAACAAACTAAAAGATAATTTTGAATGGACACAATTTATTCAAGCTGAAAACTTAGAACAATTAGTAACTGCATATTAAACTTGAGAAAAAATATGGCATTAAAAAATCCAGTAGATGGCCCTCCTTGGTGAATTAGTTGTAGCAGGCAAAGCCTGCTGAATAATTCCAAACATGTTCTTTTACAATTTTTTTCTTCTTTTTTTTTTTTTTTTTTTTTAAATACAATACAAATCATGCAAACTAACAAATGCCATATAACCAGGCAGAAATATGCATTCTGCAAGTAACATAATCAGAAATGCAAAAATGGCATATAATAGACATTTAGGAAACATTTCATAAGATGAAATGTAATGTTCTTTTGCCATTTCTAGTCTGAGAAGTCTTTAAAACTTTGTGTTAAACATGAAAGTTTTCAAAAACTTCTGGACAGCATTTAAGAAGGTTTAATATTTACTTTCTAAAAAGAGGCTTACATAGCAGAAATATAATATTTTACAACAAGGGGACATATCCAGAATGTAGGGCATATCTTTGAATTTGAAACACCATCCAACAGCCCTACAAGATTTGTGACAAATTAAAAAATAGGATCATGAAAGTAGAATGGACTTTTTATAGTCCCATATCAGTAAAACATGCAGTACAAAAACAGATAAATCAAATCAGCCTCAGCATTTGGACAATACTTACAAATCCAACAGGCTGATAAAAAGAGACGAGTCTTAATGGTGTATAACAAGTGCTCTGTAACAGCATAAATTGAGTATCAAGGAGTTTAGAAAAAGTAATGTTGTAATAGGCTTGCATCTGTCGCTTATTCCAATCCAAATGAAAATGATAAATTGTTGAGTATCCAGACCGCTTTGTAGAATGTGCAGAAATTGGATGTGATTGAACCATGTATGTCAGTGTCAGGTTTGTTGCTAATATTATTTTATTTCTCAAGAAAGTATTGAACGATTGAGTTTTGATAGAGTGGTATAAATAATATTTAGTGTAGGGAAGCAGTCCAAAAGTAAGCCTTTTTCACAACAGAAATGTGAGGCTGTGAAGGTGGGAAAAGAGTCTGAAACAAATAGATTTGATAAGCAAAAGTATTTAGTAGATATAGTTGAATTATAAACAAAATATATTTGGATTATCTTCAATAGGTTGACCATTTATTATTAAAATCTGTTAAGATGAAAAAGGACATACACTTTTGAAAAAAGTATATACTGGATTCTTTCTAGAAAAAGGAATCTTAATTTTCCTCTATTTTGATTTAGAGAAGAAAGGCAGGACATCAACTGAATAACAAGAGGATTTATAACATTTGAACCAATGTGGAGCTCACAATTGGAGAGGCCATGGTGGTGCAGCGGTTGCGCTGCTGCCTCACAGCAAGAGGTTCTCTGGTTCGATTCTCGGCTGGGATGTCTTCTGTGTGGATCGATTTTTTTTTCTTGGTTTTTCTCCCAAAGCATGCTGTAGGGAGACACTCTAACACTAGTTGAGGGTTTTCCTTTTTTAAAAACCGGCAATACCAAGAAAGGGAAGGGTATCCATATTCATCAAGGACACCCACACCTCAAGATTGGTGGCATCGCACGATGCATCGGAAACCATCCAGGTGCAATTAACCATAGGCAAGACTGCTCTGCAATTTGTAGCATGTTACAGGCCACCCTCGCAAACTCAGGAACCTCATATGGCCTTCCTGAAAACACTGGAGGGATAAATGTATCTCGAACACCATCATACTAGGTGACTTCAACTACCCTAATATAGACTGGGAACACTACTCAAGCCCAAACACTCTAGCCCAAAAGTTCCTGGAATTCATAAACTCAAATGCCATGGAACAACTAGTCACCATCCCCACAAGAGGAGAAAACATACTTGATCTCATCATCACGAACATGGGAGCACAATGTTCAACGCAAGTATACCCCTCACTGGTGAGATCTGATCACAAACTAATCTCGCTGGAGGTCCTCATCCCGCCCACCGAAATGAAAAAGACCACAGTAAAGAACTTCTCAAGCCGACTTCACACTTCTAAAGACTAGTGTGGTCTCCTTTAAGGCCCCTGGCGGTTAACATTACTCAAACCGCTGAATCACTTACAAATGCCTTCTACCAGCACCTGCAGGCTGCATGGATCAGGCAATCCCAAGCAAAACAAAGACTCTTTGTACCAAAGGCAAGCGTCCAGTCTGGTGGACCCCAGCCATAAACAAACTCTACAACAAAAGGAGAAAGCTACTACAAGATAGAGCAAAATCCTTAAAAGGTAAGACACCGCTGATCACTATAAGTAAAAAGCTAAGAGCTCTCATAAAATCATCCAAAGCTAATTTTGAGAAAAAATAGCTAAGGACTCTAAAGACAACCATAAGGCATTCTTTAGCTATGTCAGAAACCTAGGAGGAAACTCCCAGATATGCTCAGAATTAGTTCAAAATGATGTGAAGATTACTGATCCTACAGACATTGCCAACATACTGGCTGACAGGTTCAGTGCAAACTTCTCCCCCTCCCCTAAAGGAGAGATATCTATACCAAATGATTGTAGCCCCCAAACATCTCTAACGCCCAGGTGAGAATTGCTCTCTCCAAGGCAAAGAACACAGCATCCATGGGACCTGATGGTGTCCCCGGCTGTGTGCTCCATGAACTCAAGAGGAATTAAACCCACAGTTAGGACAGCTGTTTAATCTTAGTCTCACCTCCGATCGTACCCAGGAGTGGCGCTGCGACTGTGGTCCCACTCCACAAAGGCGGTGCCTCCACCGACCCTGGAAATTACCGTCCCATTAGCTTGACAAGCCTTATCTGCAAAGCCATGGAGAGGATCATAATGGATCTCATAAATAAAGACATAGGGAACTTTGCAGACTTTGGATCCAACCCAGTTTGGCTTTGTCAAAGGCAGATCATGCCTTTTAAACTTGGTTGACTTTTGAAACAGTCACCAAGGCCATTGAGAGGAAAGGCAGTCCATACAGCCTACCTAGACCTGGCGAAGGCTTTTGATACAATACCTCACTCGGGTATCATTGAAAAACTCATCAACTTAAATGTAAACCCATACATTACAAGATGGGTTGCAAACTGGCTGAGTGACAGAACCCACAGGGTCAGAGTTGCTGGCCATGTCAGACTCAAAGCCTGTCACAAGTGGTGTCCCACAGGGCTCAGTCCTGGGCCCACTCTTGTTTGGCATCTACTTTTCTGAAGTACAAGCAAACACAGGAGGGTTATGGCTGACAAAGTTTGCAGATGACTGCAAACTGGGCCTAGTTGAAAACACATCAACACAGATATCCTTCAGAAGGGTCTCACAGAAACGGATAACTGGTGCCAGAGCCATGGCCTAAAGTTAAATGCCAAGAAATGCATAGTCATACCCTTCGGGAAAAATAAGGTTACCCCTAGCTACCATATAGGTGGCAATCCCTGAACACAGAAGAAGTTATTAGGGACCTGGGAACCCAGGTTGACAGTAGCCTTTCATTCGACACTCATATTGCTAAAGTAGTTAGGAAGACCTTCTACATTGCCCACCTTATCATGAAGGGATTCACATCTAGATCAAGGGAAGTCATAGTCTCCCTATACTATCCCATCAGACCAATGGGATTCGAGTTAAACCAATATGTATTCTGTAAGTAATATAATCAGAAAATGCAAAATGGCACATAATAGACATTTAGGAAACATTTCATAAGATGAAATGGCCGTTCTTTTGCCATTTTAGTCTGAGAAGTCTTTAAAATTTGTGTTAAAATATGAAAGTTTTCAAAAACTTGGACAGCATTTAAGAAGGTTTAATATTTACTTTCTAAAAGAGAAGCCACATAGCAGAAACATAATATTTTACAACAAGGGATATATCCAGAATGAAGTATATTCTTTGAATTTGAACACCATCATTGAAAGTTCTCAAGATTTGTAGTGATAAATTAAAAATAGATCAGAAAGAAGAATGGATTTTGATAGTCCTATATCAGTAAACATGCAGTACAAAACAGATAAATCAAATCAGTTTCAGCATTTGGACAATTATAAATCCAACAGGCTGATGTGAGATCGAGTCTAATGTATACCGCGCTCTGTAACAGCATAAATTGAGTATCAAGGAGTTTAGAAAGTAATACAGGCTTGCATCTGTCGCTATTCCAATCCAAAATGAAAATGATAAACTATTGAGTATCCAGACCGCCGTGTAGAATGCAGAAATTGATGTGATTGAACCATGTATGTCAGTGTCAGGTTTGTTGCTAATATTATTTTATTTCTCAAGAAAGTATTGAACCATTGCTTTGATAGAGTGGGTATAAATAATATTTAGTGTAGGGAAGCAGTCCAAAAGCGTTTCTTTTCATGCAGAAATGTGAGGTTGTGAAGGTGGGAAAAGAGTCTGAAACAAATAGATTTGATAAGCAAAGTATTTATAGACAGGCTAATTGTTATAAACAAATATATTTGGATTATCTTCAATAGGTTGACCATTTATTATTAAAAATTCGTTAAGATGAAAGGACATAATACTTTGAAAAAGCATATACTGGATTCTTTCTAGAAAAAGGAATCTCAATTTCTTCCTCTTATTTTGATTTAGAGAAGAAAGGCAGGACATCACTGGAATAACAAGAGGATTTCTATAACATTTGGAACCCAATGAGCTCTACACTGAGAGGCCATGGTGGTGCAGCGGTTAGCGCCATGGGGCCTCATAGCAAGAGTGTTCTGGTCTGGATTCCCTGCTGATGTCTTCTGTGTGGAGTCTGCATGTCCTCCTGTGGTCGTGTGGGTTTCCTCTGGGTGTTTGCCTCCTACATCCCAGCAGCATGCTGTAGAGTGACCGAACACTTCAAACGATTCTAGGTGTGAGTGGAAGCCTTCTGTGGAAGGTTAAAGCACCAGGCTGGCAACTGCAGCATCAGAAAACCTCCACTGCCATCTGTTCAGGCGGACCATTGTTCCACTGTAATGACCCCTAACCCAGGATACAAGCCAAAGGAGATAAATTACGCGGAGATCAAGCAATTGCACTATGCTTTCATGAGAATAGCAGGATGTTTGCTAGAAGGGGTCACCGCAGGAACTCCGCGTCCTAATAATTGGTGTAGATTTTGCTATAAATGCCGAGGTGCTGCCTCGACGCCCAACCTTCAAATCGTATGGAATGCCTGTATTTACACACGTCTTTCAAAATGCTACCCAACCATGGGAGGACATAGACTCCAGCACAGAAGCTGCCTCCCAAGCCCAGCCGAGAATCAAACGGGAGAACCTCTTGCTGTGAGGTAACAACGCTACCTCTGTACCACTGCGGCATTTACATGAGAATAGCAGATAACACTGTGAAATAGTTTTGCTATTTCAGCATATAACATGTGTGTGTATATTATTTATTATGTTTGGTTACTGGGAAGATCCAACTTTGCCACACAAGACCACTTTTCAGGGGAGTCCTGGGGAGAAAAGCTCTAAAACAGTAAAAGAAAACATCTAATTTAATATGTCATTAAGTTGCTTGCCATAGCAGCTCACCAGACATGCTGAACTGTGTCCCTTTTGATCAAATGCGCACCACATTAAAAAAAATAATAATAATAATGGCAAGGTTTTACTTATGCAAGATTGTAGTACAGCTGGGATTGAGAAATATACCCTTTACTGGTAACTGGCTACTATGTGCTCTCACACTTGGTATATTGATTTATATATATATATATATATATATATATATATATATATATATATATATAATATTATATGTATGTATAAAGAGTCAGTGTTGTCTTTTTCATCTGATTCAACCTTTGGTTCGCAGTTCTGACTCAGATACATTCTTGGCTTTGAACTTGTGAATCCAGGACTCTGACTCTTCCACTGCCCATAATTACCTCTCTCACTCTATCTTCCACAGGATACTTCAGATCTCATGACCATTTCATACATCCAGGGTCAAAGTGGAAGGCACTATCGGCATTCACATGGTCATGTGATTGAGGGCTCTGATATCCTTCCACTTTTTGATGGGAAAAGTTGTCTAATAAGAGAGTTAAGCTTTCTTTAAAGTTAGGGATAATGTTTATGTAAAGTTAGGTAGATAATTGTTGTTTAATTCATAAGAGTACAGGATATTTAGGTATTTAGTTATTTATGTATAGATATTTAGAAGTTTTCTCAGCTCTATTATAGTTGTTGGGCGCTGTGGTGAACCTTTTTTCTTCACAAATTATGTCTGAGAAAAGCTTTAAAAAGTGTTCAGTGTGTGCACAAGATACCGCTGCAGGACCCCCCATTCCCTTGCATGTATTGTTTGGGGCTGCCCATCTCAATGTAAAGTGTGAAGCTTGTGCTTCCTTCGGTGCCACAGCTATTCAGGGCTAAAGAGACAAATTGGTTTTAAAAGGCGTTTTGCTGGTCCAGTCTAGATCTTCCAGTCAACCATCAGTTTTTCCTTCCTCTGCTGAGTTGATTGACAAGTCAAAATCCAAGGACAGAGAGAGAGAGGAGGAGAAAGAAAAACACAAAGACAAGGACAGGGATGTCTCCAAAGAGAGTAAGATTCCAGAGAAGGGGCCTAAGAAGGCCAGGAAATGGTCTCCCGACCCATCAGAATTATTCGGTCTGACACCAAAAATACAAAAGCAGTTGGATCGGAAGGCATCA